>NW_026458984.1:0-81788 GCF_021730395.1 Mercenaria mercenaria
AATTTTGGTCTTTAAAATGGCTTTCCCGATTTCTGTCAATAAAAAGGGGTGCGGTGTTGAAGTTAAGGTGCAAATAAAGCAATAAAAAAAAATAAATCTTAAAAAGACTATATTTTTGAAATATTTACTAAACATTACGAACCCGTGCAATTTCCTTGAAGTCAAAATGTCGAAAAGGGAAATGTTTTTTTTGTGTGTTTTTTCTTAGTGACATGGTGTTCCTTTGCCTTTTTTCTGTTTTCGTTTTCCGAAACGGTCGGAATTGTTTTGGGATTAGGGGTTTTAAAATTAATTTCCCCAAAAAAACCGCACAATTTGACAGAAAATTAAAGAATAATAATTCCCCGGTTTTCGTAGATACCCAGTTTTGAGTTTTATGCTTAAAAAACTACAGAAGGCGTAGGCTGGGATAACTTGTGAGTAATTATTTTTTTGTAAAACAAAAAAAACCGGGTTATTTACGATAAAACCCCTTTGGGAAACTTATTATTTGATCTAACAAAACTATATTAAAAGGTTAGAAAAAATGGTAAATACTTTTACGCCCTGCTCGATTGTATGGTAGTCGGGCCCGCGGGGGGTTTATTGCAAAAATAACCCAAATGTTTTGCTACATGTATGTGGATTTGTGGTCGGTTGAACCCGTAAAGCAGATTGTTCCCGTCTATTTTTTCATATACAACAGAAACGTTGATATTATCGGTAGTCTGGTAGAAAAAAAATCGTAAAAAATCTGATTCATCAGTGTGCTGATTATGAGTTTTGAGAAAAAAGGGGGGATAATTATAAAAAATTTGAAAGTTAAGGTTTTCATATGAACAAAAAAAAGGGTTGACACAGATAATTGGGTAAAAGTTGGCAAAAAAAACGGTGAATTCGTACAATTTCCCCATTAACCATAGGCAACGCGGGGTTTAAAATGCCTTGCAATATTTCACCAGTTATCAAGGGTAAAAAAAAGTTTGACTTAAATTTTAAATTTAGTTGCAACATCAAAATTAATACGTAAAAAGCCCCATTTTAGGGGTATCAATAAAGGGTTAGATGACTGAATACAAACGGGAAAAAACTATGTTAAAAAAACAAATTAAAATTCAATAAATTATTGTGGTAGAACGATGGGTAAATAGTAAAATTTTCAATTCGCTGAAAGTTTTTAACAGTTGTAACTTTTTTATGTTCATTTTTATGAAATGACTTGTCAGTTTTGATCCCTTTCATTTGCAAAAACTGGGTTCCTTTTTCGAAAATTTTCCCCGGCGATTTAGCTAACGGTTTTAATTTATTAGTAATTTCGCAGTTCCCGAAAAATATGAAAACAAATGCATATTAAGTATTAAAAAACACTAATCACTTTACAGTAAAATTTAAAAATCTTTTAGTGTTTTCCCCCCCAAGATAGCATGTGAAAAGACATTACAGACGGTTAGTTTAGAGATTAAAAAAAATGATAAAATAAACTAAATAAAAGTCGTTAAAGTTTCGAAAACGGGCCCTGTTAGAAAATTTTAAAAACTCATCTTCTTACAAGAAAGGCCCCATGAGTTAAAAGGTTTGTAGTCTTCGGCGTTTGCATAACTTATCTGATAAAAAAAATAAAATAAAAAAATAAAAAAAAAAAAATAAAATAAAAAAAAAATAAAAAAAAAAAAAAAAAAATAATAAATAAAAACCGACAATGGTTCCTGTTTTTATGAGAACAAAAGTAAATATAACCATTATTTTTTTGTCACTTATACGATTGTTGAAAAGTGATTTTAATAGAATCTGATAATTTGTACGTGATTATGTATATTACCAGTAAGCATAGTCCATAATACCACTGACTCAAACAACAATATTTTTTTTATCAACGTTTACCTCCGTTTGCTGTCAGCCTTTTTGTGTTTCGGAACCCGGCTATCTCTTGAATCAAAGTATCTGTCATCGGGGTTTTGCCAAAATGCAAACTCCTCACAAAATCTTATTGTTCAGCAGTTCAATTTTTTATTTTTTGAAAAATCCATATTAACTGTTTGCATTTGCGATTGCAAATGACTCAAAGGTATAATTAATGAACGTCAACATTTTAGTAAATCGGTATTTGAGTAAACTGAATTTATACAATTAACCCGCATCTTTCACATGCCCCATGACAATAAGCGTAAACGGTACAAAGATAATATCACTTATAAAAAACACGTTTTTCCCAATTTCTATAGAACGCGTGGAACAGTTTTCAATAATTGCGTTTTTATTCAGTGGTTAAAGGGTAGATAGACACGGTGCCGTTGCTACGGGAATATACAACTCGTGCCGTTGTCTACGGGATATATACAATCACCTTTGCTCGTTGTATATATCCCCTAGACAACGGCACTCGTTGTCTATCCTTTTACATACTTATTCTGTAGTATTTCTATGATGGTAATTATACAGGATTTGCATGAAAAATGTGAGATATACAAGATTTTAGTTTCAAAAAAGACATGACAAATATAAGCCAAGACATGTGTTTAATGTTAAATCTTATTGAATTAATTTTAGAAAAATTTTACATAATCAGTGTTTTTAGGTAAATTTAAATCACATTTTGTTTCTACAGTGTAAGATTATAGTTATTCATCTACATTCTTAAAACTATGCTGAAAAGAGATTGACTGAATATGAGAGCGGTTCAAACAAGCTTAAAACCTTTAACAAAATCGAGCTAAAATAAATCAGTATAAACCAAATGGTAAATATAATTGTACATTTTAGAATCCAATTCCGTCCAATTTCTGACACCTCAATTAAGTACACCCGAACTGGAACTATTTTAACTACAACAAATCAGTTTAATTATCTATTTGTAACCGCGTTTGTTTTTAAACTTTCTTTGTTAATATCGGAGTCGTGGATTTTGCATTTTTTGTTTTTACTTTGTGCGTAGTACTTTTTGGTATCACTTGGAATTCCTTATTGTAGTGTTGTTATATTTTCTGGTACTTTGGCATCATGGAGCCTATCCAATAGTTATGTAATAGAGTTCCGCTTATTACAATAAGCCGGCGCATGGGGTGTTTCACTTTGCATTGCCTCTCGAACAGGCTCAATAAAACCGAATCTGCTATTATATGGTTAGGTTGCATTCTAAGCGTCCAAAGGATCTTCACAAAGATTTTATTAAGTATATTGAAAATAATATTTTGATGCATATCTTTTCGAGTACTTTGTGAAACATACTTTTCGCCAACATTTACGTTTTTACAGATTTGTAAAATACAACTGTCAATTTGTCCGATAAAATCAAATTTGAAAATTGATGACATTTGTAACAGTTCTCATAATTTTACACATCAAACGTTTTGCTAGCGAATATCTTATTCGGTGGAACAGCCTAAAATATTAAGTTGGTTTTGTTTCTAGACCCTTATTTTTGTGCATTCATTCAAATCATATTTTGCGTTGTTTACATATTCAAAAATAGTAAGTGGACATTAACTTGGTAACTTATATTTTTAACTAATGTCTATCTTCCAATATTCTTGCCACACAGACGAAGGTCAGTAATTACATTAAGTAAATTTATGTTCTCTTATGAAATGAATTGTTTTAATTTTGGTGGGTATCGTCTTGTCAACATAACGCCTTACTGCTAATCCGCACCCGTATTTGTTTATAGTGTTCGGTTCAAATTAGTCTGACAAGTTTAATCCCGGGATTTTCATGGGCAAATTTAGTGCAGTGACAAGTCATTCTTTATCGGAAATCCGTAGAGGACGATCGTTTACAAAAATTTTAAGGTTTAGGAGTATATCACCAAAACACAGAAATATTTTATAAACGAACAACATCGTTACCAATATTTTACCTGACCATTACATGTTCTGCCGTACTGTCCCGTACTAAAAATATTCTGAAAAAGTTGTCCCCCTTTGTATCAGTATACTGACACTTGTTTTGTAGAGTAATATAAGTCAATATAACGCTATCTTTTACAAAAACATACAATACATGTGTCTGTATTCGAATTTTTTATCTTTGAATTCGAAAAAATGACTGCCTAAATGGGACCACTTCCGGGGGCAGTCAAACGCCTTCAAAAAACCACCATTTTCAAAGAACTGTTACACATGTTAGTTTTGATTCAGTTGCAAATCGCATGCGAGTGTTGTTATTTCACATAATTAAGTGGATACACAGTTTTCAGCAATTGTTATATTTTTATTTGTTTCAAATGGCATCATTTTCAAAGGGGGACAACTTTTTCAGAATATTTTCAGTACGGGACAGTCGGCGGCATGTAATGGTTAAGTAAAATATTGGTAACCGTTGTTATTCGTTTTATAAATATTTCTGTGTTTTGGTGAGTATACTCCTAAACCTTAAAGTTAGATTACCCCCGACCCCCCGGCAAACTGCAGCGCTACTGTTTTGAGAATTCACAATTGAGATGAGTATATATTATCACTATTTTCTATAGATGTCTGCGCTTATTATTTGATTGCTGAACTTTCTTGTTTATTCGGATTTGAATATGTCCTCTGGAAAGTAATGGAGACACGTGGTCATCGTACAATCAGCATGTTATTGGTTTTGTGGGTTTGATTCAATACACTGTCTGACATCAGGTGAAGTGATTTTAGTTATAAAAAAAAAAAAAAATGTTTACAGACATTGTGAGCTGACAAAAACACTCCAGGTAAAATCATGGTTGTGGTCGAGCGTTTTGTGTTTGCATTGTACATGCGCAAATAATTGCAGTAGTTTGCTTCTGTACATTATTCTCGGTCATTATTATTTATGGACTTTAATCATATGTTCAATATGTACTGGTGTCACCCGTGGTGTATTGAGGTTTATGCATTGCATAAGTACATTGTTGCGGAATATATTTTGTTACTATAATTTTGTATTCGCGGGGACCTTAAGCACAGAATTTGCTTGGTAGCTAATATAATTTCAAACAAAAAAAATACAAAAACTATTGTGTCATTAATACAAAATAGAAATATACATGTGGTTGTATTTCTTATCTATTGTCAAAATTATTCTTTAAATATCTGGCTTCAAAGATAAAAGCATGCTGCAAAGTCTTGTTACAGCTTAACTGATCGATGAAGATGAAGGAGGCGAATACAATTAATTGGTTCCATGCCGTTTTCAACAGTATTTCAGTCAGATGGAGAAGTGTCAGTAGAGAATGCTACATAGCGAAATTGGTATGTAATAAGGTAATGTAAGCTTACACAGTACGATTTTGGCTATATTAAACTTGTTAGCTATTACTGGCAGAGAGCGTTCCAGTTGGGCTTCGTTTACCATGGGCATGTAACTTTAACAGCTGACAAGAAAGTTACGTGTATTTGTTTGTTTTCATAATGTAACATATTGGTTAGCGCGGTTTGTTAGATATCGAAAGAAACTGTAAGATTTATTTTTCAATTTATACCATCAGCAGGCGTAACCTAGGATCTCAGCTGTTGTTATTGTATAACAGTAAATGGTTAAGTGAGCTTATGAAAATTTAATAAAACATTACTTGGTCACAATTCTCAGTTCGTAGAAATATTCTTAAAGCACGAAAGCGTCATATTTAAATCATATAATTCACGGATTTATAGATATATTATAATTCATTGTAATGTTTTTACCAAAGCTCTTTCTGAACTGTGAAACAATATAATGCGGACTTGTTCGAAGTATGGTAGATGTGCTTTTCATACTTATAGTCTGGTTTACTGTTTCTGAGAGTATTTTTTACATAAGAATAAAATCCAGCAAATACAACGAAACTTATGGAGAACGGGGCCTATAGAAATAAAAACACAAACATTTCTGTGTAAAGGAATAAGCCCAAACTATGCTTGGGACACAGTGCCACGAGTGATTCCCATGAACCAAGTTAATCGAACCGAATCTGCTAATTTACTTTGCATGGTTCCGTTCTGACAAAAGATTATCATTTTCACAAGGACTTAGATTATTAAATTATACAGATTATTGTTATATTTTTAACCAATATCAGCTTTAATTTTTTTCTTAATGACTAAAATAGATGGATTTTGGTTATCAATATTGTTACACGCTAATGGAAATGCTACACATTATTTTTTGAAGCAGTTCTAGCCTGTTCGCCTTTGATGGCGGCTAATCCAACATTACGTCAGCAACTGAAAACACAGCCATTAACACGGTAAATCTCTGGTATAAGGGCTGCAGAAAACTAATGTCGTTTAAATCGGCTATTCTCCTAATGTCTTTAAACAGTTTAGCTATAGAAGCGGCGTGGCATGTCGGGATCGGCTGATATTGGGGCACCTTGTGTTGAATGGTAACTACGAACTGGTTAATTTTATTAGATCCGAATTTTATCTAGGTCCGTTGCATGCATTACTTAACTGCCTGCATGAAAGAATAAAGTTTTATAAAAGCATTGATATGGAAAACGAAATAATAAGAAATTTCGAAATAGGTGTAAAACAGAATTGAATCAATTATGAGGAATAATGTTTAATTATATTAAAAATATAATTATTAATAACAATAATGATATGAATAATAATTTCAATATATATAAATGCTAAGAAGGGACGTCTCAGGAAAACTGTTTCAATGCTTATTCTGTTTATGACGTTAAAGTCAGTGCTGTTAGGGGTCCTCTTCTAATTGAAAGTCTTATGGCTATTGGTTCCTATTCGTTCCGCCCGTCCGGCCGTTCGCATATTGAGGTTCGTTCAAATATAATAGATAATACATTTTGACTGAAACCTCAGCATAGGGTTTCATGATGAACATGGCTATAGTAATTCGTATATTGGATTATAGGTAAATTGTTACCTGATGGACATTTGTAACATTTAATGATATACAAATGTTAAAATTATGACAGCGTGTTTCATAGTTTTTTGATACATCTGAAAATTAAGGTACTAGCAAAAGGTAATTTCTAGCTATAGACTTTAACTGTTTGTCAATGACTCCCTGTAACCTATTGAGTAAACGTGTATTCACTGCATACCTCGTTTTGGCGATTTTTTATTTTCATAAAATGTTTGAGTGGCCTCAGTAGTATTAAAATAGCGTTTTTGGCATTTTGACCCCCCCCCCCCCCCCACTGACCCCTTGTCCCTATTCTATAAGTGGACTTTAACTTGCCCACTCCCCTAAACTTAAAATACTAACTTGTACCCTTGATACCCTGAAATCTTTTTTAAATCTTTAGTTAAACCGAATGAAACTTTGGTTTAAACCAAAATGATTTAGTCTATGGTCCGGTATGAACATGGCTGGATAATTAAAACCCACAGGTTTTAAAACCCAGTAATAGTTTAAATACATATGATATAGATGGAGTTTACAGAATAAAATTATTTTGTTTGAAAAGATAGAAGATTTTGCTGATAATATAATCATCTTTATGTTGTACACAAAAAAAGGGAGAAAAATGATAAAGGCTACTTGTTCATCTTCGTGGAAAATTAAAATCAAGTTTGTTAAAAGTACAGGGGGTAATTTAGATATTCCCTAAAGCTATGTTTCTATTATTACCTAAGAAAGGTTTAACACTTCCAGGATAATATTTATTGTCGGGCCAGGAAATCCTAGATTTGGACCCCCTGTCAGTGAAACTGGATATGCAGTTATGTATGGACCATGATTGTTGGCTATGACAGTGGTGTTAATAAAGGGTACATGTGATAAGCAACATGCTTTCCAATTTAGAATAAAACTAAATCATAAACATTTGGAGAAAAGATTGCAAAACCATTTTTTGTATAACAGATATCAACAACAAATTACACACTTGGTCTCGGACTAAAATCAAAAAACGGGAAAAGGGGGTAGAGTATACCCCGGAATCACATGGAGCGATGAATTAGCAGAAGAATTACACAAACAATTAAAAGAAAATTTATGAAAAAGAAGAGTGGATTGTTAATGATATTGATGTTACTTGGTCAGCTGATTTAGGTGACATGCAAGCTTTTTCAAAATATTAATAAAGGAGTTAAGTACTTGTTAACCGTTATTGATATAATTTGTAAATATGCTGTGTTATTCACATTAAAGAATAAAACTGGAGGAATCTGTTAACTTTAAGCATTTGAAAAATAATTTTAGAAGGGACGATTACCAGTTAAATTTATGGGTAGATGAAGGAAAAGTATTTTTAATAAAAGTTTGAAATCATTTTTGAATAAAAATAAGTTTAATAGGTACCATACATTTAATGAGGGAAAAGGCTTTGTAGTAATAGAAAGATTAATGAAGTTTAAAAAGAATTAATGTCGGAATTAGTTTACAGCAAATATAATACTTTTACTTATTGATAATTTGAGGGATATGGTTGTTAAATATAACAAAAAAACATTCTAGTATAATTATGTCACCAACCGAAGCTAGTAAAAAACTTAAATTAAGGTTATGTTTACTATAATTTATTATGGTGATTAAAGTTACAAAGAGTAATACAAAATTTGAAATATTGTGTGACGAGTTCGTTTAAGCAAACTTAAAAGACATTTTGAATAAAGGATTTACACCAAATATGGACTGAGGAAATATTTTAATTTATAAAATTAATAATACACAAATCCCAGAAATACACTATTAAAGATTTAAATAATGAATAATTCAAGGTTCATTTTATGACAAGACTTTTTCTACTACTACACAGACACTGAAGTTTTTAGAATAGAAAATGTTATTAGTCGAGACTATAAGATAAAACAAGCTTTTGTAAATAATGAGAAAGTTTTAGTGAAAATTTAAAGTTGGGTACCATTTAGGAGAATTGAAAGACAGAAAATTTTAATTTAAATAACACTTATATTATATAAATGAAGGTCCATAAAATTTTATTTCTAATAATGAATAGATAACAATAGATCATGTTAATCATCACTTAACTAAACTAGCGCTGCTTACAGAAAAAGTTATAAATTTTGTTGGGAGAGTAAGTACCGGATTATTATTACAGCAGGTGTCTTTGGTTGGTTCAGCTGCATTAGCCATTGTTATTCAAGTATTCCTATATTGTAGCACGTTGTGGGTCTGTTCATCAGTAATTACCATATTTACTAACAGACTAAAAACTTGTCGACAAGAAATTTATTTTAAAAGCACATCATCACAAATCATACCAACTTATAACAAAAGCACGGATTGGAAAGTAAATAAAGTAGAAGGTAGGAAACAAGTTATTCAGGATAATCTTTTACAATCTATTAGAGAAAATGCAGAAAGAAAAAAAATATTCAATGCCACTTTTGAACCGTATATGAAGGAATTTAAAATTAACGGATATAAAAGTAAAAAGAAGAAGAGCTGTATTTAAATTTATACGTGTGTTTTTAGAGATTTTTTTCTATAAGTATATTATATATAGAGGGTTAATAGAAAGGTTGATAGAATGATTATGCAAATTATTTGCACTTTAGTGAGAAAATAATGAATCCTGACAAAAATTCATATAGAAAGTTCTTAGAAAGAGAAATGTTATTAAATCAAAACTTGTTCAAATAGTTTGCGATGAATTAAAAATTCATGTTATTGATAAATTACAAATGTTATAGAATCCTTATCTTCGTTAAAAGAATTTTTTTGTATGGGACTGTGGTTGTCTATTAACTGAAGAAGAATGCTGTACCGCTCGAGTACTAAAACTTAGTTTTAAAAAGTTTATGTGATTGTCCCCAGCCAAATAATATCGAAAACAATCCTAATAAGTTATTGTTAACCGACTGTGATACTAATGAAGAAAAAATCATATAAAAGCATTTATGCAGCTTCTAAAGACCTTGGTATTAATTCTGGGGTAATACAATGTGCTGCAAAGGGAGAAGAAAACCGAGTTAAAATGTGGAATTATCAAAAACTAAGGGAAAAGTTTATAAATTTAAAAAAATAAAAAATATGTTATTTATTCCTTAAAGATAATTTTAAAACTTTATTTCATTTTATTATTTTTTAATTATTTTTTATATCCTTTTTTGCTTAACGAATTTTATTTTTAACTATAATTTATAGATGAAATCGAGAGATCTACAAAACAATATTATAAGAAATTTGAAATTAAAAAATTATATATAGACAAGATCCAAAAGGGGGGAGTCAATTATATTTAAATATAAAACGACTCTTATGAAATTAATTAAATCTGAACTTAAAACTATATAAGGTATAAAAATAAACTTTGTTTTAAAAAAATACTTTTGCAAAAAATGAGATAAAAAACTGATACAAATATATATATCAGCATATTTTCAATCAATGGCTTTAGAAATATTAACACAAAACGAAATAAAAAAAACTTTTTATCAAGCTTTTGATGAAATAATAAATAGATTTGGTAATGGATTTTCTGAAGGAAGTGGAGGGAGATAGAGGCAGTTGATGCTCATTATATAAAAACAGCAGTATAAGTATTAGCCATTGGCTGCTTCATGTTATTTAGAATTACCAAAACATTACAACATCCAATGAAAGGATGAATAAAAATATAAAGAATGATGATAACGAATGTTTCTAGATGGTCATTTAGATTACAAATTTCCTGTTGAAAAAAATCTCATAATATTTCAAATATAAAAAAACATATAACGATCTTGATTATACTGGACTTAAATTTCCTGTTACATTAAATCAATTACCTAATATTGAGTTTTTAAATGAAAATATCATTTAATATATTGGTTATGAAGAAAATAGTATTTATCCATTGTACATATCAAAATTTCAATACGAAGAAACACTGTGACATGTGCTAATTACTATGATAAATAACTGATGATGACTGTAGCCCTCAAGAATGTAGTCAAATTATGTTTGGGAAAAAGACTTTAATAGATTAATGTTTTCAAAAACAAAAAATATCAACATAAAAAAACACTTCGTAAAAGTTGTTTACAAACATTTTACTTATGAAAGATATTAAATGAACATATTTCCAAAATTGTTTAGCATATTTAATGGTACCCAGGTGTAATAATGCCAAAAGAGGGAAGTAAAGTACAATTTATAAAATTATCATAAAAAGGATGTTTAGCAGGAGGACCGTTTGTAATTTATGCTGATTTTGAATCAATAACTATAAAAGTTTTACTGCTTTACCATCATCTATCTTCAATTTACTGTATCCATATCAAAATCATATAGTTTGTGGTTACGCGCTATAAAGATTGTTTGTTGTTATGACGTTTATATACTAACCAACCCAATTTTATAGTGCGCCCCCTTTTGACTGTTGTTGATAAGTTTATAGAAAAAATGCTTGAGGGTAGAGAATATTGTAAGAAATATTTAAAGTGCACTTTTAACAAATGAATTAAGATGTCTAAAAATAGATGAAAGTGAATTTATAAAACAAAAGTTTTGTCTATATTTGTGAAAAAGAATATATAAAAGATTTCAATCAAAAGTACGTGATCAATGTCATTTATACACCCCGTAATTCAGAGAAGTGCTCACTAGAATGTAATATTTAATTTTAAACTAACACATAATTTCCTGTTATTTTCATAATTAAGTGGTTATATGACGGTCAATTTTATTATGGCAACCCAAATAGGAAAATTTAAAAAAAGAAATTATGTTATTCTAACAATATGGAAAGATTATGGGCAATTTATGAATTTCTGACTTGGTCATTTATTGATTCATTCCAATTTATGTCTATCACTCATTGGATTACTTAGTAAAAAATATTCCAGAATTTAAATATTTATCTCATGTATTTGATTACATTAATTATTAAAAACAAAGTGTTTATCCATATGATTACATGGATTCATTTAAAAAATTCAAAGAAACAGAATTACCTTCTAAAGAAGAGTTTTATTCAATTTTAAAGAAACACAATTTCTGACAACGAATATGAACATGCTAAAAATATTGGAATAAATTTAAAATTAAAACAATGGGAGAATATCATGATCTATATTTAAAAACTGACGTATTACTTTAGCTGATGTATTTGAAAATTTTAGAAAATTATGTTTGAGTACTACAAATTAGATCCTTGTCATTATTTTAGTAGCCCTGGTTTAGCTTGGATGCAATGTTAAAAATGACTGGAATTAATTAGATTTAATAACTGATATTGATATGTATCTTTTTATTGAAAAGGACTGAGAGGAGGAATAAGTTATTTTCAAACAGATACAGTAAAGCAAACAATAAATATATGAAAGATTATAATTCAAAAGAAGAAAGCAAATACATTATGTACCTCGACGCCAATAACCTTTACGGTTGGGCTATGTGTCAACCTTTACCCTCTGGAAACTTTAAATTTATATCCGAAAAACAATTTAAGAAATTAATTGCAAAAGGTAAAACTAACTTTATAGTTGAATGTGATCTTGAATATCCAAAAGAATTACATACGAACATAATGATTATCCTTTAGCTCCTGAAAAAATTATTATACCAGATCAATGGCTTTCTGATTATAGAAAAAATATTAAAACAGAATTTGAAATAGGAAAAAGTAATGTAAAAAATTATTTTCCAACTTTAATGAAAAAACAAATTATGTAGTTCAATTTTAAAAATCTTGAACTATATACACAATTAGGGTTAAAAGTAACAAAAATACACAAAATATTAACTTTTGATTCATCTCCTTGGTTAAAAAAGTATATTGATTTTAATACTCAAAAAAGATCTAAAGCAAAAAATTCATTTGAAAAGGACTTTTTTAAGTTAATGAACAATTCTGTATTCGGTAAGACGATGGAGAATTTACGCAAGAGGGTTAATATTAAATTAACACATGATGAAAATATTTTATTAAAATACATAGCCAAACCTTCATTTGTTAGTTCAACAATGTTTAACAAGAATTTGTTTGGTATTCATAAAATAAAAGAAAGTTTGTTATTAAACAGACCTTGTTATGTTGGAATGTGCATTCTAGATTTATCAAAATATTTAATGTATGATTTTCATTATAATTACATTAAGGAAAAGTACGAGGGTAATTGTAAATTACTATTCACTGACACTGATTCATTATGTTATGAAATAAAAACCAAAGATGCATATAAAGACTTTTATAAGGACAAAGATTTATTTGATAATAGTGATTACGATAGTAATTCAAAATTTTATTTCGACAATAATAAAAAAGTAATTGGAAAATTTAAAGATGAAGCTGCCGGCATTCCCATTGTTGAATTTGTCGGATTAAGAAGTAAAATGTATTCATATTTATTAGAAAATGAAGTTAATGTTAAAAAATGTAAAGGAATTAAAAAACTTGTTGTTAAGAAAACAATAGTTCATAAAAATTATAAAGATACTTTGTTTAATTCAACCCAAAGTAATCACACCTTTAAAGTTATTCATTCTAATAAACACAATCTTTCCAGTTATGTTATAAATAAAACATCTTTATCATGTTATGACGATAAAAGATATATTCTTGATAATGGTATTGATACATTAGCTTATTCTTAAATTAAAACTTAAATTAACTCTTAAATTAAAACTTAAATTAACTCTTAAATTAAAACTTAAATTATAGAACCATAAATGTTAACTGAATATTCATAACGTTTAAAGAATAATATAAATAACATCATTTATTTTAAATTCATTTGCATAATTAATAGAAATAGATTCATTTTTTCTGTTATTTTTTGCATTGTAACTTTGAAGAATTACATTTTCTTTATTTTTTATTTGTAATTTAGCTTCTCCTTTATCTAATTTAATTGCATCAACAAGAATAATTAAAATGCAATTAAAATTAATTGTTACATTATTACCATTTTGAACTAAACCAGGACTAGCATTTACAGTTTTCCATTGAAATAATCCACCATCGGTATCTTGGGTATAACATGTTAAAAACAATGGAGGTTTTCTTATTAATTGTCTTTCTATTTTATTTACTTTTTCATTTATATTATTGAATATTCCCATTATATTAATTATTCCAGTTAAATAAATGTCCTTATTAGTTAAAATAATTTATAATAGTTTGTTCATTTTGTTTTACATTATTAATTTTTAGTATTTTATACAATAAATCATACAACGGTACTTTATCTTGTAACATTTTAATGAAAAATAAACAATAATATCCGCAAAGCATACTTGTTTTGTCTTGATATTGAACATTGTTGTATTTTACATTTGGTATATACTTAATTACTTCTTTCGGCGGAGGAAGTCCAAATGGATCAAATACATATTATTTAAGTAATAAACCCAATGTGTTCCAGGACCAATAGAGTCGTCCTCAAATTTATAATTCGCACACTCGTTCCTTTCTTTTAATTTTTGGTAAATTATTTTCTACTAAATACACCCTAAAAGTTTTTAATTTGTTAATTGTTTTACCCATTGTTCAATTTCAAAAGTAGAAAAAGGTATGTTTTTATAAATTTTATTTTTATTTTTAACTAAATTTTATTTTCCTTTTAACTAAATTTTATTTTTTTTTACTATAGGAATTCGTCTGTAAGTCTTCGTAGAGAAACAATCTGTAGTCCTTTCCCCCTTAACACAATATGAAATCAAAGGTATCCAAGACTCTACAATCCTACATACTAAGAAAAACCCACCGTCTTGTTTTTGTTTTTGTGTTAATTTAATCACTCCAATCCTACTAATTTGTTTTCTTTTTGATTAGGTGTAAGATATGGTGATATCATATTTCTCATTATCATTAGCTAACTGAAATCATACCATTTTCCAATATTTTTTACTAACACCATTAACAGGCCAGTCCGAGAAAGTTCCCCAATGGCTATAAGTGCTAATATTTTTGGAGCTATTTTTTGCTGCCAATTTTGAAGAATTGTTTTTTCCTAACCAAACCAGCTAAATTCTCCTACCTAAAAATCCACCATTGATGACCTTGGGTGGGGGGGGGGGGGGGGGGGGGGGTGGGGGGGGGGGGGGGGGGGGGGGGGGGGGGGACACTGGACATTTGGCTTTTTAGAAATTGTAATTTCTAAATCCCTTATTATTTGCTACAGCTTTTTAATTTATTTAATTTGGTGTTTTTGTTAATAGTAAAGGAAAAGTTTTCCATGTAATTGTTTCATGTTTTAATCTAAAAGTATGTGGAATTTTGTTGATGTAGGCTCGGCCTAAATTTTCTTTTGTCCATCTGTAAGGTTAAGCTTTAATTCAATATAATTTTGTTACATTATAATAAAATTTATATTTATATTATTTTAATTTATATTTATTTTATTTAACAATAACAAGTTCAATTAAACCAATGACAATTCATTTAAAACAATGACAAGTTCATTTAAACAATAACAAGTTCCTTCCAATAAATTTATTTCAACTGTTTCTTCAATACAATAAATTGCGTAAATAAGATACCTTGCAGTGGGAAGTGCAGTTAACTTAATTTGTTAATGTAAAATCCTGCTTAGGATCTACTGTAGTATACTCTTCCTTTTATATTCTAAGTTTAAAAATGAACAAAATCCAAATAAACTTCGAAAATTTAATCTATTTAGCAGACTTCCATTAGTCCCCTTAGTTTATATTTTTGTTTAATAAAAATAATTAATTACATCCTCATATATTTCTGATATACTTGTATATTCTGTTTCTGGAAAAAAAACACCATTACCAAACTTCAAGACGACAAGAGAACTCAAAATAGAATTATAATCATCATCTGCTGCATTAAGTTTAAATGTATCCTAATAAATGTGGATTATGTATTTTGTCATTACTTTTTATCAGGTCGTTGTAAATATACAAATACATGTTGTGGGTTTTGTTACACCAGCTGTAATTCCTAAAAGTTATTATTAATCTGTTGTGTATCAGTTGAATGTGTCACGCCAATTCCCTATAGGTACTGACCATCCTTGCTTATTTAAATCTTTTCAGTAGTAATTAATCAAACCAAATTCATTGAAAAATTAAACGTGGAACCCATAGAATTAATTTTGTACAATTACCCAAACCTGATCAAGCAGCATAGCTCTAAAAATTAATTCATCATCATCCGTCAGCTGCATAGTTATATTGATTTGACTTTGGAGGTAAAATATTAGTTTTTCTAAACCCTGAAAAAATGAAATAATTAATTTAATGGAATTTTTAGCATTTACCTCCTTTACCACCTTTCGATTAATAAATTCCCTAGAAGCAAAACCACTAGTATATACTAGGGCAGGTCCTATTTCAGTGCCAACGTAAGTATACTAAATAGAAAAATCATTTGTTCCAGATTGATATTTATAATCTTCAGATAGTTTTCAACCAACTCTTTACATTATTACTTGTATAAAATTATTACAATCATAAAACAATTAGTTCCATTCTGTTTAACAACTAACTGATCAATTAATGAAGCTTCTGCAATTTTAATTAGAGCAATTTGTATCTCCAAATCATAATTATTACCATTAGCAAGCTATTTACTTTAAACTTACCTCAAAATAACCATTTAAACAATCAAAATATTAACTTCTAACAATAATTGTAAAGTGATATCCGGTTTTTTTTTGTAGTTTAGAAACATATATTACCTATGACAGATAATAAAGCTGTATCTAATTGAATAGGAGTTAATTCATATCTTTCACATATTGTGTTTGTTCTAAACATTGTCTATATAAATAATATTTAACATTTTTTTTATTTTATTTTTTATTTTATTTTTCTTATTAAGTTAAAAACTTTATTTTTTATAAATTTTAATCTGTTAATACTTTTACGTGTCCAGATCCTGACAATATTTTCTATTTATACTCATATTAATATCCTCCCTCTTTTATCAATTTATTATTTTTATTATTTTTTACTTTTATTCATTTCTTGTAATTCCTTGGCATTTAAATTACCAACTGCCGAGCATGATTCATATTTAAAGTTTTCCAACAATTTTTAACAGCACCTAAATTTTCCCAACTCTGTGCCAACCTTTTTTGTTTCCCACTTTCAGTGCATGCTTTTATCCTGCTGTTTCCAAAGCTTTTTTTTCCAGCTTGTGTGCCAATTGAAAGATGCAACTCCGCTTTGAAAACAATTTTCGTAAAGTATCAAAGATACTTTTCCATGTATGATTTTCTTTTCCCGTGTGAGCATCACATAAGTAAATATTCCTTTATTTATTAGTCATAAACCATTCTTGTAACATTATATAAAACTAAAATTTATAATTTCATAATTTAAATTTTTAAAAACTTTAGATTTAAATAATTCTTTTAAAATAGTGTAAACTTTTTCAATTCAACCTCATTAAAAATTAATTATTCTAACCAAATACACTGGTAAAAATATATTCTAATTGAATGTAATAATATATTTTATTAATTTCAGAATATCCAACTCTTTTGTGGTACATTTTAGAAAAAGTGATAACTCTTGTTAAATTCATGCAGTACTTAAAGCATTAGATAATATCACAAAAATAACCATCACAATAGAATTAACAATAAGAATCTCAATTAAAGTAAAATGTATCAACAAGATTTAGTATTTATAAATTGATTTTAGTTTTTCCCCATTCAGTATTTCTCCAATTTTTTTTTCTCAAATCCAAAGCCAATGTATGAAATTGATGATTTCCCCCCAAATCCAATCCAAAATTATCTTGTAATTGAAATCAAAATCTTAAAACTACTTAAATCAATTCAAACTTATTGGAGCACAATCTGAATTTTATTAAATTCAAAATCATAATTACTTATAATTGTTTCCTAAATATAATTATTAATATCTGAGTCACCTGGTAAAGAACCATAATGTAAATATAATATCTTTCCATTCTTTACATTAAATATAACGAATTACTTTATTGTCCATATTCATCACTAAAATTATGCCAAGAGTTAGGTCATAGTGTTTAATACTATCCAAACCAACAACGAAGTTTATTTTTTATCAAAAATTAAAGAACTATAACTAAATCAGATATGTAAAATCACTCTTTATTATAATTTTAATATCTAAACTTTTTCAGAACTATAATACAATTTTTTATTTCCATATAAATAGTTTATAAACATAAGCTTATAAACTAAAAAAACTAAAAATTTTAAAACTTTAATAACATTGTAAAATCAATAAAAATAATTTTTTTATATAACAAATCATTATGTTCTGGTAAAAGTGAAATCATTTTAAAAGTTCATCAATTATTCTAAAAACTTCATTTTTTTAGTTCTCTCTTATAATTTCCAGCATCAATGAACCACAAATTACCCTCCAACTCATTAACCAATTCATTTGGATTACAAGAACATACGTCATAACCATGTCCCCTAATTACTTTTTTTTAAATATCATTAGATCTTTTATTGAAAGGTAATCTGATTTTTCGTTAATTCTTTTGAATAATTTTTTGTATTGTAAATGAATTGAATGTGTTTTTATTATTGTTATATCTTCTTAGTTTAATCAATATCAATCAAACATTATCTACTTTTAGTGATAATTACTTTCTTTTCCAGTATTTCTATCCTTAGCACCAATTTTGTTTTGACCAGAAAGTTTATTTAAGTTTAAATTAATTAATTTACCATATTTAGGTCCATTTGTTAAAACTTATAATATGTATTATGATTATCTAATTCCTTTTCCCGAATATTTTACCTGTGCTACGAATATCCTTAATTACATCTAAGTAATTACAATAGTTGTTTTCTTTTATTTATTAGGAATTTGTATTATATTTACTCTTTCATTCTTCTTAATGTTTTTTTCTTTTTTTATATTCTGTATTTTTGATGTTATTTCTTTTTATTATTCCTCCAATACATTTTCAATGATATTATCCTAATTCTTCCTAGTCCAATTTTTTATCAGGAGTTTCAGAATTGCAGTGAAAAAATTTAAACATTCTTGTGGTGTTGTTATATTCTATATCTAAAAGCTTTAAAATATCCTTTATTAAATCAACTTTGAATTCTTTGGTCCATGCCCCCAATTCTTCTGATTTTTCAGATGTATCATCAGATGAATTTCAGTTATTTCCCATCCCCCCTTTTTTTTCTCTTCCATAATCTTCTAATCTTTTATGTTCAGCTGAGGAAACCCATCCGACAGGTTCATCACCCCAATCAATGAATGTTATAGGGAGCCCGGTTTTCTGATGGTAATAATGTGGTAATCTTGAAATAGCTGTGGTAAAACCCTGGTATGTTTGTATGGTCTTATATCATTTCATCACCTAGTAACGGCTAATTGCACCTTAATTTCCAGGTAATGCTTTTTAACTGACTTGATAATTGTTTCAATTTGACTTTCTATTTTTATCAGTAATTGGTTTATAAATTTCAGTATACATATCCCGATTTGAAGATTTTCTAAATTTATCTCACTCATTATTTCTTCTCTAAGATTTTCGCAACCTTTTGCCCGACTAATTTTTTATACTTAAAATCAATTTCATTAAGTATTTTGATTGCCATTTATAAATAATATTAAAATACTGTTCAAATCGATGTTAAGATATTGTAACATAATGTTAATATAAAGATTTAAACTTAGTTTTTTTAATTATATAAAAGGAAAATCCAAATATGATACAAAAAGGTGATAAATCCCATAACTTTACAACAATTTTTATCCATTAATGCCAAAGACATGTTTAGAATGTTAATATGTGGATCCTTCTGGATCAGGAAAAACAAATACCAAACTTCAAAAACATCGAAAACCTCTTTATATATTAAAAAAATAATACTTATATGCTAAAAACTATAGAAAACAATCTAAATATCAAGATTAAATTAACGAACATAAACAAATAGCAAAAACAATTAAAGAAGATCCAAATGAAATACATGAATAATCAGCAGAACCCAACCAAATTGAGCCTTGTGAAAATCTTGAATCAGAAAAAACAAAAGTAGTAATATTTGATGATTTTGTATGTGCAGTATAAAAAAGTTCAAAATGAAATAACAACATACTTATTCAAGGACGACACAAAACTGTTGTTTAAAAAATATAAAGTCAGTCTTACTAATAAAGCACCAAAAGATCTTCGAAATTAACTGTTCACATTTAAATTTTTAATTTGAAAGACCAAGGTAAACGAGAAAATGGATATGATTTGTAATTAACCAAAAATATAGATCGTGATAACTTATGCTGAAATGCAACAAATCAAAATATTAATTCTTATATATAGAGAAACCATGGAGGAAGTTTTAAGAAAAAACTTTACTGGTAATATATATAAGTTTGTTTTTTAATAATAAAGAACAATTATAAAGTAGAAACCTGAAAGTTTAAGTAAAAGTTAAATTTGATATTGATTTAAGTGATTATTGCTACAAAAAACAATACAACAAGATTATAAAAGGACATTGCATCATATCTTCACAGAAATACAGAAACTTGATACACAATGAACAGAGCATTAGATTATGTGAGGTAATAAAATAATCAACCTAGGAAAATCCAGATAAAACCGCTGATGTAGTTTCCAAGACGGTTATTTTTTTGTATAAAAAAATCAAGTGTAACAGATGACCTAATAATACTTGAAGATGTTAAAAGTAAAACAAACACTAGGGGTAGCAGAAGGAAAGAATATTGAGAATTAACACAAAAGAAATTTAAAAAGAATTCATTATTAATAGTTGAATTTACAAGGTAAAATTGAAAGAAGAAAATGAAAGTCTATGACTGAATTCTATTAAAGAACTTGAAGAGAAATCTGATTTTACAGATGACAACATAAAAAAAAGTATTTTAGAACCAATTTTGAAAAGTTATACACTCAAGTATCAAGAATTAAAAGAAAGTAGTGATATAAAAACATGAAGAACTAAAAGACAAGATTAATGAAGCTGAAAAAAAAGTTACAAAATATGTATCATTTAGAAAATTAGAACGAGAAATAAATAAACTAAATACTGAAACTGAAAAAAAAGCATAAAGATTTAATTAGAAATAATTATCAAATAACTTGCAGAGTATAAAGCTGAATTGAAAAGGCAGGATCACAAAGAGGTGAAAATGAGTCATGACACAGCATTAGAGGGATTTTTAAAGAAGAAAATCCTAATTCAAACATAGATGACTTTTAAAAAAAACAAATTCGAATTGGAATTAGTATTGTTGACAACCGTCACAAATTTAAATATGCAGAATTAAGTAAAATTACAAAAAATAATTACAAGAAGATATAATGAATTTAATTATAAAGTTGAAGAACATAAAATGAACTGGACTATTGTAATTAGAAAAAATCCGATTTAAACAAGGAGAGTAAAATTACTGCTAATACTGAAAGCACTTAATTGCTAATACTAAAGCAATAAACACAGTTTTAATAAACCAGATAGAAAATTTTGAAGAAAAACTAGTAGATCCCCTGATTTAATAATGTTGTATGCAAGTCACAATATAAAGTACGAAGAGTTAGTAAACTTAAAGGTTTATTACAAGAAGATATTAATAAATTTTAATAACATCAAATTAAAGATAAAATAAAAAAAATAATAAATGATTTTTGGACACAGCAGTTAAAAGAATTAGCTAAAGCAAGGAGAATCAAATCACTGCTAATACCCAAGTAATTACTGCTAATACTAAAGCAATAACCGCTAATGTCAAAGAAATTGCTACTAATGATGAAAAAATTTCAAATAATTGGGAAAAAATTATAGAAGTAAAAGATGCTTTCTTAAAACAAGAAACACAATTAGCTAGAACAAAGAATACTGTTGACAATTTATCTGCTTCTGAAGTTGCTACAACAAAACGAGTTGATGATTTAGCTGAAATAATTCTTAAACTTAAAAAGAAAGACAGGAAAATAGAAAAAAGGGTAGAGGAAGTAAAACATGAAGTGTTTCTCTTTGAATACTATTATAATTATCCTTTTGATTACATACAAATGAAAAAGTATTTTGACCGTCGTGGTGCCTGGATACATTCAACATATGAAAATATGGCTGGTTTGAATTATTTAAATGAATTTGAAGTAAGACCTGGAATTTTCGTAGATTATAAAGATTTTATAAACACAAACCAAGAATATAAAATAGATGTACTAGATATGCTTTTGAGTGGTGTGTTTATAGTCGGAAAAACCGGAACTTATATAATAGATATTAAGATTTTATTAAAGGGTGCGAGCTCCCCGGGTGAACCGTATAAACCGACTAAAAGCCCAATATCACATTTTATATTTAGGTGGCGAAATAATAGGCCTCAGGATGATGTTTTACTTTTTGGTATATTTGATAATGTAAATATAACAGCTGAGGCAGCTGAGGACTTTGACACTGATAAGTTAATATCTATGTATAAGAAAAAAATTAAAATTTATCTAAAATAAGGAACAATGTTTGATATTCACCCTTATGACGATTCGGAATCTACAGAATTAACATTTATGCTTTTGATGGGTAGTCACATCAGATTCTACATATCGGATGAACCTGTATCCTATGATAGAAACAGCCTTTTGGATTAAAGGTTTAATTAAAAGCTTAATTAAAAGCTTAATTAAAAGTTTAATTACTATGTGTACCCTAATAATGTAGTTACTAATTCAAAATAAGTTTAAATACCTTTACATTTTATCAATAAAAATAATCTGCCAAAGTTTTGCCAACATTTTGCCAAAAGTTTGTCAAGTTGGCAGACATTGTCACATTGCTGCCACTTGGCAGGATTTTGGCAAATATTTGGCGGAAGTGTTTAATCATATTTTACTATAGGTTTCCATAAAGTACTATGAAAATTTGTTTTAAATTTGTTGAAATTGGTCGGCATTGATCGGTTTAGGTCAAGGGTTAAAATTAATTTGGGTCAAAAGTGTGCCAAAAACCCCATTTCTTATACTACTTTCATTATCATCATTCTTTATATTTATCTTTTTCCTTGGATGTTGTAATGGTTTTTGTAATTCTAAATAACTTGAAGCAGCTAAGGGATTATATTTATATCTATTTATATAATGGGCATCAACTGACTCTATTCTGCAGCCACTTCCTTCTGAAATCCAATTACCACTTCTATTTATTATTTCATCAAATGCTTGGCGTAAAGTGTTTTTTATTTCGTTTGTGTTAATAATAATTAAAGCCTTTGATTGAAAATAAGCTGATTTATATATTGTATCTGTTTTACTAATTTTCGCAAAGGTTATTTTTAAAACAACATTTATTTTTATACCTTTTAAAGTTTTAAGTTCAGATTTAAGAATATCAAATGAGTCTTCAATAGTTAAATATAATTGATTTTTTGGATCTTGTCTCTATATGTAATTTTAATTTCAAATTTCTTAATATATTGATTTAAAGACCTCTCAATTTCTCTGACAGCCATCTATATATTGTATTTAGAAAAAAATTAGTTAAGCAAAAAAAAAAAAAAAAAAAAAGAGTAAAGTTTAAGAAGAAATAAAATATTTAAATTTATACTTTCTCCCATTAGTTTTCGATTTTCCACTTTTTACTCGGTTTGTTCCTTCACAGCACATTTTTATTAACCCAGAATTAATATCAAGGTCTTTAGATGTTGTGTAAGTGCTTCTATATATATTTTTCTTCATTAGTGTCGCAATCGGTTGCAATAACTCTTTAAGGCTTGTTTCGATGATTGTTTGGTCTAGGGCAATTACATAATCTTACACCATTTTCGTCTTCTGGTGAAGGCACTACCGGATGCTGAGGTAACATTAAACAACCACAATCCCATTCAAATAAATCTATATCCCAAAGATAAGGATCTATAACATCTTGTAATTTATCAATCACATATGTTTTGTATTCATCGCTAAATATTTGATCAAGTTTTGATTTAATAACGTTTCTTCTTTTTAGTACTTTTTTAATTGAATTTCTATCTTCATTCATTATTTCTCCTAAAGTGCTAGATAATTTTGGCATAATCATTCTATCTACCTTTCTATTTACCATTTATATAATATACTTATAGAAAAAAATCTTTAAAAAACACACATAAAAATAAATTCAGCAATCTGAATTTAATACAACTCTTCTTTTTTATTTCTATATCCGTTAAGTTTAAATTCCTTCATATACATTTCAAGAGGCATTGCATAGTTTTTTCTTCCTGCATTTCTAACAGTATTGTAAAAATATCTTCAATAACCTTTTTCTCTTCTTCTTTATTTACTTTTCCAATTCGTGCTTTTGTTATTAGTTGTTTTATTTTGTGGTGATGTAGTTTTAAAATATTTTTCTTGTCTTCAACTTTTAGTCTATTAATAAATATAGTAATTACTGATGGAACAGCACCAGCAGCTGCTACAAATATAGGAATAGCTGGAACAAGTGCTAATGCAGCCGAGCAACCAAAGATACCTGCTGTAATTTGTAATCCTGTATTTACTCTTCCTCAAAACTTATAACTTTTCCTGTAAGCAGCAGCAAGTTAAGTTAAGTGAATAATTAATTGATCTATTGTTTCTGTTCCATTAGAAATTAGATTCTTATTACTCATTTATATAATATATTTTTTAAATTTAAATTTCTTCCAATTCACTAAACGGAATCCAACTATTAATGTTTTCATTATAACCTTTCCACTTTACTTAAGCTTGTTTTTTCTTATAGTCTCGTCTAATAACTTCTTCTATTCTAAAAACCACTTGTTTAGTAGGTAAAAATTCTTGCTCATAAAATGAACCCTGAATTATTTCATTATTTAAATCTTTTATAGTGTATGTTCTGGGATTTGTATTATTAATTTCATAAATTATAAATTTTTCCTCTGTCCAGTTTGGTGTATATCCTTTTTCAAAATGTCGTTTAAGTTTGCTCAAGTGAACCCGATCACCAATTTTAAACTTCGGTTTACTCTTTGGTTTCTTTAAATTACCATATGAATTAAAGTAAACAGTACCTTTATTTAAGTTTTTACTGGCTTCAATTGGTGTCATTTTTATACTAGAATGTTTTCTTTTGTTATATTTATCAACCATATCCTGCAAATTATCTAAATAAGTGTAAGTATTATTTGCTGTAAAATATTTCCACATTATTCTTTTTAAACTTCTATTAAATCTTTCAATTACTACAGCTTTTCCTTCATTAAATGTATGATACATGTTAATCTCTTTTTTATTCAAAAATGATTCAAGCTTTTTATAATAAAATTATTTTCCTTCATCTACTCATAAATTTGTAGGTGTTCTACCTTCAGAAATTATTTTATCAAATGCTTCAGTGACCGATTCTCCAGTTTTATTCTTTAATGGAATAACCCAAGCATATTTACTGAATATATCAATAACGGTTAACAGGTACTTTACACCTTTATTTATCCCCCCGCCAAAGGCGAAGGGGATATTAGAAATGCTCTCCGTCCGTGCGTCCGTCCGTCCGTCCGTCCGTGCGTCCGCAACGATCTTTGTCCGGAGCATAACTCCAAAAGTACTGGAGGGATTTTCTTCAAGCTTCATACACTGATAGAACACATTGGGAGGAAGTGCAGTGTGCAAGAACAATAACTCTACCTTGCCTATTTTTTGAGTTATTCCCCTTTATCTTATTCTCTTAAAAAAATTTGTCCGGAGCATAACTCCAAAAGTACTGGAGGGATTTTCTTCAACCTTCATACACTGATAGAACACATTGGGAGGAAGTGCAGTGTGCAAGAACAATAACTCTACCTTGCCTATTTTTTGAGTTATTCCCCTTTATCTTATTTTCTTAAAAAAAATTGTCCGGAGCATAACTCCAAAAGTACTGGAGGGATTTTCTTCAAACTTCATACACTGATAGAACACATTGAGAGGAAGTGCAGTTTGCAAGAACAATAACTCTACCTTGCCTATTTTTTGAGTTATTCCCCTTTATCTTATTTTCTTAAAAAAAAAATTCCGGAGCATAACTCCAAAAGTACTGGAGGGATTTTCTTCAAACTTCATACACTGATAGAACACATTGGGAGGAAGTGCAGTGTTCAAGAACAATAACTCTGCCTTGCCATTTTTTTGAGTTATTCCCCTTTATCATATTTTCTTAGAAAAATTTGTCCGGAGCATATCTTTTTCATGCATGGAGGGATTTTGATATATCTTGGCACAAATGTTCACCACCACGAGGCGGAGTGTCACGCGCAAGAACCAGGTCCCTAGGTCTAAGGTCAAGGTCACACTTTGAGGTCAAAGGATACAAAAATGAAAACCTTGTCCGGAGCATTTCTTCTTCATGCATAGAGGGATTTTGATATAACTTGGCACAAATGTTCACCACCACAAGACAGAGTGTCATGCGCAAGATCCAGGTCCCTAGGTCTAAGGTCAAGGTCACACTTAGAGGCCAAAGGTCAGATACAAAATGACTTTGTCCGAAGCATTTCTTCTTCATGCATGGAGGGATTTTGATGTAACTTGGCACAATTATACACCATCATGAGACGAAGTGTCATGCACAGTTTCCTTCTTTAGAATTACTTCCCTTTGTTGTTACTTTAAATAGCTTTTATTGTAACTTTTTCATTACTAGTCGTAGGGAAAAATCGAGACCACTTTTCTGTAGTACAACATGCATGCATCATCCAATTTTGAGGTGTATTTTGACCAATCTCTAACCTGGTAAAGATTTTTGTGTGGACTTACAATTTTTTTTTTTTTTTTTAAGATTAACTTCCCTTAGTTGTTACTATAAATAACTTATATTGTAACATTTTTATAATTGACCATAGCGAAAAAACAAGACTACTTTTCTGTGGTACAACATAGATGTTACTGTTACTTTCCAATTTTAGGTGTATTTTAAGATATCTCTACCTGGTAAGGAGGTTTCTTGTGGACTTAGAAAAACAAAAGACTTACAATGATTACTAAACAACCACAAAATTAAAATTCCATTTGCAAATACAGCTGCTAGAGTAAAGAAATTTGCTGTGACGGGCATATATTGTGACATCCTGGCACTCTTGTTCCCTGTTAGCTTTCCATTCCTTCTTTTTACAGTAGCCATATAGAAAAACATCATAGCTATACTGTTCATGAAAATTAATAAAATTTAGCAGTAAACCACCTCACTACTGACTTATTCTTTCTTCCACATCTTTAAAACCCCTGATGCGGACCACATCTAAACGGTTCTTCAAAGCTTTCCCCAAAATTAATACTTTCAGACACTAACTTGCCAGGAACTTTAGCCTTCAATTATAATATACCCGGCGGGGGGATTGGCCATGTCTAACATGGCTCGTGTTATATTTTGAAAAAGCTTGCATATCAACTAAATCAGCAGACCAAGTATCATCAATATCATTAACTATCACTCTTCGTTTCATAAATTTTCTTTTAATTGGTTTATGTAATTCTTCTGCTAATTCAACACTCCATGTTATTTCGGGAGTCTTTTTGAGTGAGCTTTTAGCTCCCAAGGACTTACGTCCAAGTAAATATTCTACCCCCTTTTCCCGTTTTTTGACTTTTTTCCAAGTCCAAGTTTGTATTTCGTTTTAATTGCTGGTTTTACAACTAAATGTTTTGCAATCTTTTCTCCAAATGTTTTTGATTTAGTGTTATTTAAGTTGGAAAGCATTTGTTTGTCACATATACTCTTTTTTACATCACTGTCGTAGCAAAAATCATGGGTCTTGCATACTACATCCAGTTCACTGACAGCAGGTCCATTATCTAAAGAATTTCCTGGCCCGCAATTGTTATATCCTGGTAATGTTAAACCTTTCTTGGGTGATAAAGGTAACATTGCTTTGTGAATATCAACTGCTCCTCCAACGAGTTGTAACATATTGAGGATTTATACAACCAGTAAATTTCCTTTCTTTTACGCAATATATTTGTTTCTGATTCATTTATATTATATGTATTTAAAATTATTAAAAGAGCACTTTTACCAAAAAAAAAAAAAAAATTGGCTTCAGCGGGACTTGAACCTACGCCGCCCTAAAAATTGTAATTAACACAGGATAATGTTAGAAATTGAATACCCTTTATTATGGGCCTAATACCTTAACACGGTTTAACTAACTCTTTGTTATGTCGTAAACCTTTACATTGATAACCTTGTTTTTCAAATAATTATAATTTCGTCTGCTAAACAACCTTTAGTAAGCAGTTAACTTGTGTAGATGTTTATGTAACATATTAAAAATGTATACTATCAGTAAATTTCCTTTCTTTTACAAAAACACTTCTGCCAACAAAATACAACATAATAACAAAGGTCATTAAGTGCAAATGGATTACAGCGTAATTCTCAATAAACTGTTTTAACAAAAAACTGACATATATGTTGATTTTAAAAGGAATGCAATAAATCGTCTGTTTAACTTATAATACTGATTGTAAACATACCGTGCGTCATCAAATTACAAAGATATAATCAATACGTTTAATGGTTTTAACATTCCTTCATGCACCGGTGCCGCGTTATTGATTATTGCAAATAACAGCTGATAAAAGGAATGTAATAATAAATCGTCTGTTTAACTGCGGTATAATAGTTAGTATATAAATAAGGAATTCAGAAGTAATATTACAGGAAGTACATTTTATAGTTAATTATTTTTAATATTTTTTTTTTACATTTTGTTCTCATTTTTGTTAATTGGTAAGGTTTTCTCAATTTAAAGCAACCTGCCAAAGTTTTGCCAAAAGTTTGCCAAAAGTTTACCAAGGTGGCAGCAACTGCCACTTTGCTGCTTTCGTGGCAGGATTTTGGCAGAAATTTGGCAGAAGTATTTAATTATAATTTACTGAAGGTTTTCATAAAGTACTGTGAAAACCTGTGTTTTTTTTGTTTTTTAATTGGCTAAACCAGAGGTTTTCACAGTACCAAGGGTACTGGGTCAGCAGTGGTCACTTTGAACCAAGGGCTAAAGGTCAAACGAGGTCAAATAGCGCTAATAGCCTTAATTATCTCACTACTGATATACAACCGTTAGCCTGCTGTCGGCAAGTGATTCTGCCTTTCAAGTTTGCGATCTGTGCAGACCAAGACCACCCGGCACATCCGTGCTGGCTGATCATGGTCTGCACTGTTCGCTATTCAGTCAGTAAAATTTGGGTAACACCCCTTTGAATAAAAAGTGACTCTGTCCAAACTGAATGATGGATCAGCCCATATTAGAAATTTAGCAGGCTAAAAGTTAATGATTATGAACAATTGCAATGTATACATGAATCCGTCGGCAATGAGTGTTCCCCTTTGTTTTTATTGCGGATGGCATCTTAAAGAAATAACCCTCATTATCAAGATGTACTAAACGTTGAGTTTAGATAGCATTTTGTATACAGATTTAATCGTTTGCCCAAGTCACCAAAAATTTTTGATCGGACCCGATTTTTCTAAGAAACAACAGTAGATAAAGGGTAAAATGTCATAATTTGAGGGAGCATTAAACCCCTAAAGTCGTTAATAACATGCAACTGCCTTACAAAAATGTTGAAATATTTGTGTCTAAAGAAACCATTTAAAGTTATACCTACTAAAGATACAATGTTTTCTACAAAATATAGTGAAAAATCAGCAACACCACTTCACTTGTTAAGGAGTTATGCATTGTTGAAATATACCGATCTTGTTCGTATTTTTGTGTTAAGATAAATACGTTATGCGACATTTAGGTGCATTACTTCACGATTTCACGGATACATGCAGACAAGAAATATTTCGTGGATGAAGCTATAACTATGTATATGACTTTTGATAATCATGATTACCTCTTACATTATAAGTTAACGTTGGCTTAGAGTTATAAAAGAATACTACCTCGCAAGTTCGCTAGTAAATTATATTGAACGAACATATAACTGTTACAAAACATATTTAAAAACATTAACAAAAGGCAAATTGCAAACATAATTAGCTCATAACATCATAGAATCTGATAGACTCTTACGATACCATAAACATGTACATTTGTTAGAGCAAACTGAATAAATTTATGCGTCCTGCTTGTAAGTTAAGGTACACTATAAAAGTAACGTAAGTATCATTAGATTGAATGACATGGGTATGAGAAAAATTACATTCAAGTTAGGTGTATTATGTGGCAAATAAGATTGTTATTTACCAACATTATGTATCTAATATCACAAAAGTCCATTTAATCAAGCTTTTCTTGGAAACATTTATGACGATCAACCATAGCTCGTATAAAACTTGTCAAAACATAAAACATACAATTTACAAGAATACTTCTTAACAACAAATGTTTCTGTTGTGGTTTTAAATATTTTTGTAGTAAAACCGTTGACATATAATCAGCATAATCTTATGCACAATATGACAATAAAATCTTGATTTACCATCTGATCAGAAATATGCTGATGGTAACGTCTGTATCCCAATTTAAGTATAACAAATCAATTCATTTGTGGGCACCAAATTTCGTGTTCAAGATTGCCATCAAATTAAAACCGACCATTGTAAATCAAAAGCACAAATACTTATTTATTCAGATTAATTATTTCTTACGATAATGATGATTGTCAGATTAATGATTCGTATTTTCGAAGGCGGCATTGATAGTCTCGTCATCTTGTATTGTTGTAAGGTGGCAGCCCTTATAACAAGTGCTTTTGTCACTGTAACCATGAATCACACAACATCAAGCTGTATATAATGAAATGCACGCATAAAAGTGCTTATTCAAATATTTATCCATTATACATTTCAAAATATCAATATTCCGAAAGGTGTGACATGTTGTTAATTAATAATGATAAGATAAATGACGACTGTAAGTCACTAGGGACCTCGGTCCATCATTATGTTTGGATAAAAGACTTTAATAGATTAATGTTTAAAAACACAAAATGTAAAAATAAAAAACAATTTTGCAAATCATGTTTACAAAATTTTTCTCAAGAAAGAATATGAACATATTCCAAATTGTTTAACTATTAATGATGTTCAAGCTGTAAAAATGCCAAAAGAGGGAAGTAAGATTTATTTTAAAAATTATCATAAAGGCTTAGCAGTACCTTTTGTAATTTATGCTGATTTTGAATCAATAACTAGAAAAATATCTACTCTTTTACCATCACCTGAATCTTCATATACTGAACCATATCAAAAGCATATAGATTTTAGTTACGGTTATAAAGTTGTTTGTTGTTATGACGATAAATATACTAAACCAACTAAGATTTACAGAGGTCCTAATGCAGTTTATAAATTTATCGAGAAAATGCTTGAGGAAGAGGAATATTGTAAGGAAATATTTAAAGAACATTTTAACAAAGAATTCAGAATGTCTAAAAAAGACGAAATTGAATTTAAAAAACAAAAGTTTTGTCACATTTGTGAAAAAGATTATAAGGAAAATGAAAATCCTGTACGAGACCACTGTCATATAACAGGGAAATTTAGGGGAAGTGCTCACTCAGAATGTAATATTAGTTTTAGACTAACACACAAAATTCCTGTTATTTTTCATAATTTAAAAGGTTATGACGGCCATTTTATTATGCAACAAATAGGAAAATTTAAAAAAAGAAATTAATGTTATTCCTAATAATATGGAAAGATATATGGCATTTATGATAAGTGATTTAATTTTTATAGATAGTTTTCAATTTATGTCTCAACCGTTAGATAACTTAGTAAAAAATATTCCAGAATTTAAGTACACATCTCAAGAATTTGGCAGCAAAATTGAATTATTAAAAACAAAATGTATTTATTCATATGATTACATGGATTCATTTAAAAAATTCAAAGAAACTGAATTACCTCCTTAAGAAGAGTTTTATTCAATTTTAAATGAAACACACATATCTGACAACGAATATGAACATGATAAAAATGTTTGGAATAAATTTAAAATTAAAACAATGGGAGAATATCATGATCTATATTTAAAAACTGACGTATTACTTTTAGCTTATGTATTCGAAAATTTTAGAAAACTATGTTTGGAATATTATAAACTTGACCCTTGTCATTATTTTAGTAGTCCTGGTTTAGCTTGGGATGCAATGTTATAAATGACTGGAATAAATCTGGATTTAATAACTGATATTGATATGTATCTTTTTATTGAAAAGGGACAGAGGGGAGGAATAATTTATATTTCAAACAGATACAGTAAAGCAAACAATAAATATATGAAAGATTATGATCCTGAATTAGAATCTAAATACATTATGTACCTCGACGCCAATAATCTTTACGGTTGGGCCATGTGCCGACCTTTACCCTCTGGAAATTTTAAATGGGTCACCTTAAAACGATACAAGAAATTAATTGCAAAAGGTAAAACTAACTTTATAATTGAATGTGATCTTGAATATCCAAAAGAATTACATACTGTACACAGCGATTATCCTTTAGTTCCTGTAAAAATTAAAATACCAGACGAATGGCTTTCAAATTATAGTAAAAATATTAAAAAAGAATTTGAAATAGGAAAAAGTAATGTAAAAAAATTTTAATGAAAAAACAAAATTATGTTGGTCATTTTAAAAATCTTGAACTATATACACAATTAGGATTAAAAGTAACAAAAATACACAGATTATTAACTTTTGACGAAAGTCCTTGGTTAAAAATGTATATTGATTTTAATACTCAAAAAAGATCTAAAGCAAAAAATTCATTTGATAAAGACTTTTTTAAGTTAATGAATAAGTCTGTGTTCGGCAAAACGATGGAGAATTTACGTAAAAGAATTAATATTAAATTAACACATGATGAAAACCTTTTATTAAAATATATTGCCAAACCTTCATTTGATATTTCAACGATGTTTAAAAAGAATTTGTTTGGTATTCATAGAATAAAAGAAAGTTTGTTTTTAAACAGACCTTGTTATGTTGGAATGTGCATTCTAGATTTATCAAAATATTTAATGTATGATTTTCATTATAATTACATTAAGGAAAAGTATAAAAAACTCAGCAAAGCTTTTATTCACTGACACTGATTCATTATGTTATGAAATAAATACTGAAGATGGATATGAGGATTTTTATAAGGACAAAGATTTATTTGATAATAGTGATTATAACCCAAATTCAAAATTTAATTTTGATTACAACAAAAAAGTAATTGGAAAATTCAAAGATGAAGCTGCCGGCATTCCCATTGTTGAATTTATTGGATTAAGAAGTAAAATGTATTCATATTTATTACAAAATGAAGTTAACATTAAAAAAGGTAAAGGAATTAAAAAACATGTTGTTAAAAAAAACAATAGTTCATAAATATTACAAAGATACTTTGTTTAATTCAACCCAAATTAACCATATATTTAAAGTTATTCGTTCTGATAAACACAATCTTTCCAGTTATGTTATAAATAAAACATCTTTATCATGTTATGACGATAAAAGATATTTTCTTGATAATGGTTATATTACAGTACCATAAATTGTTAACTGAATATTTTTAACGTTTAAATAATTAATATAAATTACATCACTTGTTTCAAATTGATTAGCATAATTAATAGAAATAGATTCATTTTTTCTGTTATTTTTTACATTGTAACTTTGTAGAATTTTACTTTCTTTGCTTTTTAATTCAAATTTCGCTTCTCCTTTATCTAATTTAATCGCATCAATAAGAATAATTAAAATGAAATTTTGTTTAATTGTTACATTATTACCATTTTGAACTAAACCAGGACTAGCATTTACAACTTTCCATTGAAATAATCCATTATCGGTATCTTGGGTATAACATGTTAAAAACAATGGAGGTTTTCTTTCAATTTGTGTGAGCTTCCAGCTCTCAGGGACTGACGTCCATCTTTCTATTTTACTTACTTTTTCATTTATGTTATTGAATATTCCAATTATATAAAAAACACAGTAATTAATTAAAACTAAAGTTTTAAAACTTTAATTAACTAGATAGAATCTGACATAACTACCGGGTTCTATGATAAATTTACCAGAACCTTTAAATGGTATTGGTAAAACAACATTTGGTTGAATTGTAAACATCATTCCTCTTTTTAAATTAATTTAATTTATTTTATTAAAAACATTTGATTTATTTATCTGCTCAAATGTTATATTTTCCTGCCCATTTATTTGACTCCAGTTATCAGGTCCACTCCAAGTCCACTCCAACAATCAAAATAAATTATATCAAGTGTTCTATCAGAGGTGCTAATGATAATATTCATTTCGATTATGTAATCCCCACTTTGTTGGATTTGAAAAACATCTCTTTCCCTTTCTTTACAATTATTTTCTGTATATATATGATTTGTTTTAATAAAACTTTTATAATCTGTAATCTTATTACCTCGTAATCCAAATAATTCAAATAAATCTGTGGTATTTACCTTTTGTTGTAAATGTTTATCTTCAAGTTCATATGTCTGAATAATACTACGACTATAATAAAGATTTACATGTTGTTGTCTGCTATTGTAATATTCAAAAAGAAACACTTCACGTCTTACTGTTTCTAATTCATCTTCTATTGCTTTATAATGTTCATTTAGTTCAAGAATTACTTCAGCTAAATCATCAAGTCGTTTTGTTGTAGCTACATCAGAAGCAGACAACTTGTCAACAGTATTCTTTGTTCTAGCTAATTGTGTTTCTTGTTTTAAGAAAACATTTTTTATTTCTGTAATTTTTTCTGCATTAGTGGAAATTACTTCAGTATTAGCAGTAATTAACTCTCCTTTTTAACTAATTTTTCAACGACAAAGTCCAGTTCATTTTTATTTTTTTCAACTTTAGCATTAAGCTGCGCTGTATCTTCTTGCAATATTTTTGTAAGTTTATTTAAGTCTGCGTACTGTAAATTGTGACGTACATCGATAGTACTTATCCAACCTCGAATTTGTTTTTTAAAGTCATCTAATGCTGCGTCATGGTCATCACCTCTTTGTGAAGCTGCTTTTCCAGTTCAGATTTATATTCTGCAAATTTACTTGAAAATGTATCGAATAAATATTGATGCTTTTTTTTCAGCTTCAGTATTTAGTCTTTTTTAATTTCTGTTCTGATTTTTAACTGATACATATTTTGTAACTTTTTTTCGGCTTCAATAATCTTGTCGTTTAGTTCTTCATGTTTAATCATACTCTCTTTTAATTCTTGAACTTGATTGTATAAGTTTTCAAAGTTTGTTCTAAATACTTTTTTTATGTTGTCATCTGTCAAATCAGATTTCTCTTCAAGTTCTTTAACAGAATCAACTATAGCTTTCATTTCTTCTTCGAGGTGACCTTGTAATTGAATTATTAATAATGAATTGTTTTTAAAATCTTTTTCTATTTTTTTCAATCTTCTTTACTTCTTCTTCTAGTGTCTTTTTAGTACTTTTATTATCTTCAAGATTATAGTCTTCTACTACACTTTGAATTCTTTTAAACACAAACCGTCTTGAAACTCCATCATCGGGTTTATCTGGGTTTCCTATATTGATTATTTCATTACCTCCCATATCTAATGCTCTATTCATTGTGTTATCAAGTTCCTTATTTTTATGAAGATACGATTCCGATTCCTTTTTAAGTTTTTTGAATTGTTTTTTAGTAGCATAATCACTTAAATCAATATCAAATTTAACTTTACTTATACTGTCGGGTTCACTTATTTGTTTTACATCATTAAAAACTCCCATCTATATAATTCCTGTAAAGTTTGTTTTTTTAAACTTCCTGGGTTTGTCAATATATAAGAAATCATATTTTTGTTTTGTTGCATTAGCAAAAGACTTGTAATCTATATTTTGTTCATTACAAATCATATCATTTTCTCTTTTACCTGGACTTTTAAATAAAATATAATGTGAACAGTTAATTCGAATATCTTTTGGTGTTTTATAGTAAGACTGACTTAAATAAATAACAGAACAGTTTTTGTGACGTCCTTGAATAAAGTATTTTGTTATTTCATTTTGAACCTTTTTTTCTTCACATACAAAATCATCAAATATTACTACTTTTTATTTTTCTGATTAAAGATCATTAACTTCAATTATTTGGTTGGGATCAGCTGAATATTCAAGTAGTTCATTTGGATCTACTTTAATTCTTTTTGCAATTTCATTTAAAAAATTAATTTAATCCTGATATTTAGATTGTTCTAGGTTTTTAGCATATAGGTATAATTTATCATAATATATAAGAGGTTTTCGTAGCATATGCATTAGTGTATTTGTTTTTTCCAGATCCAGAAGATCCACATATTAACATTCTAAAACATGAATCTGGCCTAAAAGAATAATGTTGTTTAAAGTTATTAGATTTATCACTTTTTGTATCATAATTTGGAATTTCCATTATATAATAATATTACATTATCTTACAATATCTTACATTATTTTACATTATTATATACATGTTAGCAAAACTTTAAGAAATAAGAGAAATAAACAACCTAGTTGAACAAAAAGTAAGAGCTAAAAGAGAAGAAAAAAGAAGAGAAATAATAAGAAAAGCTACTAGTCAAGAAATGTATAATGAAATTTGTAAACCAATTACTGAAGGAATAAAAAGTCAAAAAGAAAAATTGTCAAGTCAGTTAAAACCTTTACCTGCAATAAAACAACAATTAGAGCCACTCGGTGAGGAAATAAAAGATATACAAACATATCAAGGTTTACCACAGCTATTCCAAGAACCACTACCAATTAGATGGTCTCCTGAAGAACTGGCGAGGGAATATAAAAAATACAGGGAAATAAACAAAGAACCTACTGAAGAAGAAATTGAAAAAACACTGGAAGATTATGAAAAAGAATTGGGGGCAAGACCAAAAGAAAAGAAAATACCTACAGTAGATTTAGATGCTTTTCTGGATAATAATGTTTTAGAAGATTATAAATATTACAAACCGTCTGAAATATTTGATTTTTTTTTCTACAGATAAATCTGATCCTGATAAAGTAAGTAAAAAGGATCTTCAAGATACAATAGGTGATGTTACTAAGAATATCAAAAAATTAAATGGTAAAATAGTTAGCAAATCAAAATCGAAAAATCCAAATAAACAAGAAGAAGCAAAAGAATTTAAACATAAACGAGGTGAACTGTTAAAGTACAAAGACCGGTTAAATAATATTCTTGGTATGGCTTCTACATATGGACAAGGAATAAAACATCATATTCCGTATAACGTTTCACCAAATGGGCAATACGGTAATTTAATTATTGATCTTAATAAACTTTATAGTCAAAATAAATTGTTTGCTAAGGATCAAAGAACTGGAAAAGAAGTAATTAACACTAAAGTAGATGATGATTTAAAATTGATTTAATTAATAAAAGATATAACAATAATAAAAAACATACAATACTTTCTAGAAAAATATTTAAAGAATTAACAGAAAAATCAGGATTACCTATCAATAAAAGATATATGAAATTTTAAAAAGTAATAAGGGGACAAGGTTATGACGTTTGTCCGTGTAATCCAGAAGAGCTGATTAATGACTTGGAGATAATTTAGGGTTCAATTGATGCCGGAAATAATAATGAAGAACTAAAAAATGAAGGTATTAGCATAATTGATGAATTATTAAAAATGAATGAATTGTTACCAAAAGAACATGAAATATTATATAAAAAATATTTTTCTTGAATATATATAAATGGAACAAAAAATAGTATTAAGTTCTGAAGCTGTTAAAAATGATAATAAAAATACTCCGGATGATTTTACAATCAGATTTAGCCGCCCTTTAATTTTAGATAAAAATTAAACTTATGTTGTTGGTTTGGATAGTATTAACACTATGACTTACTCTTGGCATAATATTAGTGATGAATATGATAATAAAAGAATTCGTTATAATAATGGTAAGAATTGGAAAGATATTATATTTCAAAATGGTTCTTACAGTTATAAAGACATCAATAATTATATAAGGGAAACATTAATAAGTAATGGTGATTTTGAAGAATTTGATAAAACAAACATTGCTCCAATAAGTTTGGAATTTGATTTAAGTAGTTTTAAAATATTAATTTCAATTCATGATAATTTTATGTTGGATTCAAGAATGTCAAATTTTCATACATTACTTGGATTTGAGAAAAAAGTTTTGAGAAATACCGAATGGGGAACTACATTCCCAAATATAACTAACTCTGTGTATACAATTTATATTCATTGTGATCTTATTGATAATTCACTTGTTGATGGTAATTTTAGTGATATTATCTATACTTTAAGTACTGCTTATTTAACAAGAGCTTATCCATTTACAAAAGAACCAAACAGAGTCGGATATTCTGAAATTAATAAAAATATTATAAATTCAATAAAAATACATATTACAGACTTATTTGGTAGAATAATTAATTTTAATAAAGTTGGAGCAAGTTTTACACTAATTTTAAAAGAAATATAAAATTCAGTTTTATATAATGAACAAAAAAGTTTATGATAAAAACAAAGGAATATTTATTTATGTTGATGCTCACACGGGAGAAGAAATTATACAGGTCTCAGGTATCTTTGACACTTTAACAAAATTGTTTTCAAGTGGAGTTGCATCTGCTGGAAAAAAAGCTCTTGAAACTGCAGGAAAAGCAGCACTTGAAAGTGGAACAAAAAAGATTGGAACGGAAGTCGGAAATTTAGCTGTTAATAAAATTATAGAAAAAAATAAAAGTTTTAAAAAACCTGCTCCTCAGGCTCGTACTGCTGTTGGTAATTTAATTGCTAAGTAATTACAAAAAAACAAATTCAAATAATGAGGAGGAGGATATTGATATAAGATTAAATAAATTATTGTCAGGATCTGGGACTTTAGCTCGGCGTAAACGTATTAACAGATTAATTAATAAAAAATAAAATAATATATAATATACATGTTTAGAACAAAACAGTATTGTGAAAGATACGAACTAACTCATATTCAATTAGATACAGCTTTAATTTCTGTCTTGGGAAATCATTTTAAGCAACAAAAAAGCGGATACCATTTTACAATTAATGATAGAAGTTCATATTTTGATTGGTTTAATGGTTATTTTGAAATAAGTTTTAAAGTTAATAAACTTGCTATTGGCAATAATTATGCTGATGGAGATCAAATTGCTTTAATTAATAATGCAGCTTCAATAATTGATCAGCTTATAGTTAAATAAAATGGAAAAATTATTTATGATTGTAATAATTTATACAAGGTAATAAATGTAAAGGATTTAGTTGAACTATCTGAGGATATGCAGAGTCAACTGGAACAAATGAATTTATTTATTTAGATAATACCGCTAGTGCTGAAAGTAGGGATGACCAAGCTGGATATAATAAAGGTTTTGCTGCTAGGAAGTTATTAATCCAGGGTGGTAATGAGGTAAATGCTAAAATTCCATTAAATAATTATTCATTTTTTCAGGGTTTGGAACAAAACATGTTACCACCAAGCCAAATACAAATAACATTACAGTTAACAAATGATGATTAATTAATTCACAGAGCTAATGCTGCTGATGCAGGTAGGGTAATTGTAACTAAATTAATTTTGTGGGTTCCACGTTTAATCTTTAATCCATCAAACGGACTTAATTTAATTACTGAAAAATATATGGAAGCAACAAGTTGGAAATATCTTCGTGAAATGGTAACACAATCAACAGATACACAACAGACTAACATAACTTTTAGAATAACGGCTGGCGTAACAAAACCCGGACATGTGCTTGTTTATTTACAACGACTTGACAAAAGTAATTCACAAGAACATAATCCACATTTATTAGATACATTTAAAATGAATGCAGCAAATGATAATTGTATGTTAGAATCTTGCCGTCTTGAAGTTGGTAATGGTGTTTTTTATCCTGAAACGGAAAACACAAGTATATCAAAAATTTATGATGATGTTCTTAATTATTATTATAAACAAAATAATAAAACTACTGGTAGTCTCTTAAATAGATTTAATTTTAAAAAATTGTTTGGATTTGTTCATTTTAACTTAGAATTCAAAAAGAAAGGAATGACAGAAGATCCTAAGCATATTACATTAACAGCTAAATTAAATATTCCGCCAGCAGCTAATATTCGTGTTTACGCAATTGTATTGTATGAAGAAACAGTTGAAATAAATACTATTGGAAATGAACTTGTTATTGTTTAAATAAAATAAATTTTAAATATATAATGACATCAAATTATATTGAATATAAAGTAAATTTAACAGATGGACAAAAGAAAAATTTAGCACAAGCTTATAATAATAAAATTCCACATACTTTTAGATTAAAACATGAACAATTACGTGGAAACTTCCATTTACTTTTAACAAAAACACAAATTAATCAAATTGAAAAGGCTGTTGCAAATAAGAAGGGATTAGAAATTACAATTTCAAAAAACAAATGTCCAGTCAAGGTCAAAATGGTGGATTTTTAGGAGCTTTGGCTAGTTTGTTAGGCCGAACAGTACGTCCGGTAGCTGCAAAAATAGCTCCAAAAATATTAGGACCGTTAGGCGTCGGAGCTTTGTCAGGGCTTGCTAGTACTGGTGTTAGTAAAATACTTGGAAATGGTATGATCAGACCCGATGGGTCTTCAGCCTCCCAAGTGAGGATCTCGGTAGCTAATGATAAGAGAAATATGATAACACCATATATTACTCCTAATCAAAGAAAGCAACTAGTAGGATCTGGAGTGATTAAATTAACACAAAAACAAAAACAAGACGGCGGGTTCCTAGGTATGCTGGCTGCTAGTCTCGGAATTCCTTTGATTACATCCTTGTTAAGTGGTAAAGGTATACAAATTGACTCTCAAAAAAGACCTTACAGACGAATTCCTATAGTAAAAAAAAATAAAATTTATAAACAAACCAATTTCTAACTTTGAAATTGAACAATGGGTTAAACAACTAGGTATTAAAAACTTTAGGGATGTATTTAGTAGAAATAATTTACCAAAAACAAAGTTGAATAATGAATGCGGAATTATAAATTTAGATGACTCTGTTGGGTCTGGAACACATTGGGTTTGTTACTTTAATACTTTGTACTTTGACCCATTTGGACTTCCTCCGCCAAAAGAAGTAATTAATTACATCCCAAATGTAAAAAAACAATAACATACAATATCAAGACAAAACAAGTATACTCTACGGATACTATTGTTTATTTTTCATTAAAAGGTTACAAGACAAAGTACCGTTGTATGATTTACTGTATAAAATACCAAATATTCATAATCAAAGAAAAAATGAACAGACAATTATAAACTATTTTAATTAATAAGGACAAAACTATTATAAATTGTTTTTCAGTGTGTAAATTTTTCTTCCGGTTTTTTTTTCTTCTTAATTGTGTTAGTGGACTTTGGTCCCTTCAACCTTACGTCCATCAAATCAAATGTTTTCATTCGGTTAAACCAGAGGTTTTCCTTTGGTTTAACCAAAGATTTTCACAGTACCAAGGGTACTGGGTTAGCAGTTTGAGTTTAGGGTAAGGCCAAAGTGCACTTATAGAATCGGGACAAGGGTCAAATGAGGTCAAACTGTTTTAATAGCCTTATTATGCTATACTACTTAGTTACCATGGTTGACATGACGGGTGTATAAGATTCACTTTGCTCGAATAACTTTATTTACAATAAACATGGCGGGTGTAACAAGTGAGTTTTAGTGTATTATTGACTAGTTTAAGCTACTCAGTTCAATTTTGCCATTGATCGTTCTGAAGCTGTGCCCCATTATTTGTTTCTTTTAAAATTTAACAATTACTACGAATATATAGGTATAGCTTTTTATACGCAAAGGCTGCGTTCATTAAACGTGGCTGTTTCTTAAGGAATTTTGCCCTGGTTTTATAGGTTAATATTTAGATTTTATTCTTATCAACTTGACAGACCTTTATACAGTATACACTTACTGAATGGCTGGCCAGCCAATATTCAAAACTATTGCCCGAGCTCCAAATTGATAAGTGTCTTAGAAACTAATTTTTACAGTTTAATGTTAATTCTTTAACTGTTTAGTACAATATAGGTGTTTTAAATACAAAAAAAAAAACACAAACACTATTGATTGGAGATTTATATAACAAAACATTTACTGACGGCCCTTCCTGATTTTATTTTAGAATCTAAAAACATACTAGAGATTACCAGTTAAACTTCTTACTGCAGGAGCTTAATTTCACATGAGCCTTCAAAGTTAATCATATCGATTATTCATTTGTTGTTCCGGGCGGCAATATGTAGAAGTTACGTCATTAACTTATCTTCCGTGGCCGAGTGGTTAAGGTCGCTGACTTCAAATCACTTGCCCAACATCGATGTGGATTCGGGCCTCTCTTGGGGCATTGAATTCTTCATGATAGGAAGCCATCTATGTGGCCTACGGAAGGTCGGTAGTACTACCCAGGCCCCCGCTCGTGATGAAATAATGTATGGAGGGGCATCTGGGGTCTTCCTCCTCTATCAAAGCTGGAAAGTCGCTATATGACCTATAATTGTGTCCGTGCGACGTTAAACAAAACAAAATAAATAAAATTAATTAACTTATCTTCTAACCACGTATCTATCATGAAGCAACCACATGGTACTGTAAAATGAATTTTATCTGATCTCCTTAGAATAACAGTCTTGCGTTATCGGTTTTGTTGACATCTAACGAGAGACCATGAAAATTCGGTATAAATTCGCATTTCGCGTCTAAGGAACTGGAATAAGAAACCATTTAAAAATATATTCATATAATATGAATGACGCGACATTAGTTTAGTTTAAACATAGTTTATTTCAAACAAAATTGCAATATTTACAATTCATAATACATGGTACATAAGATAATGCCTGAAAAAGGATCAGAGCCGAAAGTAACAGCTTACAGAGGGCTTATCCTACAGAAACATATTGTTGTAGGTACAGTACGGCAGTGTTTATGATCTTGTATGAAATATTATCTTTAAGCAATATAATAAATTTTAGCGCTTAGTCAAAGAACTATATATAAGAACATTATCAATAAAGGGGTACAAAAGTAAAACAAGCACCCATTGCTAATGAGTGTATAAGTTTAAAGTGAGATAAGCAGAGAAAGAAAGAGAATGCATTAAAGTATAAAGATTCATTTGGATTGTAAAATGGTGGCAGTCAGTTATATTACATAATCAAGTGCTCAAGAAAATCTTCTAATTTCCATGACGTAGTTTTTGAACTGCTTGAAATATCTGGAAGTTAATATCATCGCTGAGATTCCTGTCTCCATTCAGTAAAGTGTAAAGTGTTACAGTACAATAGATGGAAGCAGTCTCAAGAAGACGGACTCTGATGTCACTATGACGGTGACATTCAAAGAAGAAATGATGGTTACTCTCCGTAGTGCCACATTGACAAAGAGGTGATGGATGAATGTTTTTTTCTAAACAAATGCTGGTTTAAGGAGCTGCATTCAGTACGAAGACGAGCATGATGGACTTGCCATTTCCTGTCGCCTACGTAGAAGTATTTAGGACATTTCGGCTGCGTCTTGAAGGAGGCCAGGGACGATGAATTTTGTAGCTCTCTCGGAAGTTCATTCCAATCTCTCAGAGCCGATGGCAGAAAAGCATTACCATAAAGGGATGTCCTTGTGTGGAATGACTGGATGTCATCGGCATTGCGTGATTATACCGAGAAGTTTCTGCAACAGACGGTGGGACTAAGGATGAGAGGTAATCAGGAGTTAGGCCGTTTTTCATTTTGTATAGTAGAGTTAGTTTATGGTTTTGTCTTCGGTGCTGCAGGGAGTCCCAAGGAACTTCTCTGTTGAGTTCATTGAGAGACACAAGTTTAGTTGTCCTAGAAACAATACGGGCAGCTTCATGCTGAATTTTGTCAAGTTCGAGATTCTCATACTGCGTACAGTTGATATAAACCACATCAGCATATTCAAGAAGAGGTCTAATAAAGATAAGTATATCACTTCTAATGATCTTCTGTCAAGCTAAAACTTTAGTTTACGCATGATATGTATTCTTTTCCAGGCTCTCGCTTTAATAGAGTTTATATGAGAATGCCAGGAAGAGTCATCAGAAAGACAGGCTCCAAGGTGTTTGTGTACTGTTACTGAAGAAATAGACTGATTATGCATAACAAGTGGTGGATGTAAGGGTTTGGATAACTTACGTGATATGGTCATAGTTTCCGATTTGGAAGGATTAAAGGTAACTAACCGTGTATCGGCCCACTTTGATATCCTATTGGAGTATTTTCTGCAGCCGAGAGAGGGTGATCAACAATTATATGCAAGCTCCTATCGTCAGCAAAAAGATGAACATGTGAACCCAAGTCGTCAACGATATCATTGATAAACACTACAATAAAAGGGGGTCAAGAATAGACCTTTGAGGAACTCCTGCGTTCACAGTAGACCAGTTTGACTGGGTACCCGGTAAGACAACAGACTGGCGTCTGTTTAAGAGATAGTCCGAAAACCAATTCAGTAGACGTACATTCAATCCAGCATTTTTTAACTTGAAGAGTAGACCTTTGTGCCATACTTTGTCAAAGGCTTTGCTTATATCAGAAAATACAGTTCGTACTTTTAGTCTTATCATCGAGAGCTTTACAGAAGGTATTGTACAAGTATGTGAGCTGATTCACAGTTGAATCTCCTGGTGTGAACCCAGATTGTAAAGACGAAAGAAAGTTATTATCACGTAGAAAATTGAAAAGATACTTAAATATAATGCGTTCAAATACCTTTTCTATGCAACAAAGCAACGATATCGGTCGGTAGTTGTTGGGTAAAGACGGGTCGCCTTTTTTGAGTATAGCACAGACGTTAGCGTCTTTCCAAGTTTGAGGTACCTTACTGCATTGTAGTGAAGAATTAAACAGGGAGCAAAGAGGAAATTTAAGCACAGGAGCAGTTTCGCGCAATATACGGTTGCTAATTCCATCGGGTCCGGCAGCCTTGATGATATTAAGGGACTTCAGGGCGTTTTCAACGTCTTGAGGGGTAATAATAATAGAGTCAAGTTTTTTTTTTGGTTCTGGATAGTAAAAGTTAGGAAGGTCCTTATTGGAATCGTCAATCGAAGCCTGGTTACAGAAGAAGTCATTCAATAGATCAGTTTTTGGCTTAGAGTCAAAGACTAGTTCATGGGTGGCTGGGTTTATAAGTTGAGGAACAGTTTGTTTGTCAGATGGAGAGATGAAGTATTTGATAAGTTTCCACCGATCTTTGGTAGTAGTAGAATCAGATTTAAGCGAATCAGCCATTTTAGGAAGTGATTTTGTTTAGCAGTGCGGATAAGTGATATATTTCATTACGTAATGTTCTGAATTTATTCCAATGAACAGGGTTCTGAGAATGCTTAGCTCTGTGGTAGTACTTCTTACGTTTCAGAATTTGCTTTTTTATTTGTGTTGTGATCCATGGTTTATCATTAGGTTTAACATTTATAATTCTTGATGGTATGCACTCCTTTGAAAGTTCAAGTATTTTGCTTGTAACAAGTGAAGTATAAGTGTCAATATCATCATTCTTTAATCTTTGGTCCCAGTTTATGTCGCTGAATTTACGTCTGAGTGAGGTGTCTCCCCGGTCGTATAGCCAAACAAACCGTTTAAAGGGCTTGACATGAGGTTTAGAGAAGTTAAATAGTGAATAAATAGGACAATGAAACCGTTGGTTTTGATCTAGAACTGCTTTTCCAACACCAGAGGTAATAACTTTGTGGCTACATGAAACAAGAAAGAGGTCCAGTATAGAAGAAGAGGACTCAGTAAAATGAGTTGGTTCGACAATGAGTTGCTCTAGGTTATACTGCTGACAAATAGAATGGAGTTTTCGAGTCATGTGTGGATTTGATTCATTAAAGTTAAAGTCGCCAGTGACAATGATGTCGGATATGCCTGGATCTATTGCCAACCCGAGCGAGTCTTCGATTAGATTTGTATGATATATGTCTGCGTTTGGAGGACGATAAAATACAGCGAACAAGATATGTTTAGAATGAGAAGGCATCAGTTCGATCCAGATACACTCCAAGCCCCTGGGTTCGAGATCTAGCCTTCTTTTGTAGTGCAATGTTTCCTTCAAGTAAACAATTACACAACCGTAGCCATTTTCAGTTCTATCTTTCCTCTCTGGAGTGTGAAACTTTTGAAGTACAATATCATTATCAGAGGTATTTTGATTTAACCATGTTTCTGTGAAGGCACGAACATCAAACATACCAAACTCAGTTTCTAGAACATCAAACCTGTTCAGTAGGCTTTGAACATTATATTGTAAAACTGAGAAGCACCTAGTACTTGTTACAATTTCTGATAGTGTGTTAGACATGGAGGAAACTATAGAAGAGGAGCTGTTAGAGGTTGTTAGCAGTGGGCCTGGATTCGGTTGAACATCACCATCTGCAGCTAAAAGGAGACAAAGCCAAGATGTGCACAACAACCCTGTGAACACAAGAATAACATGTCTAGTAAAAGATAGATTTTGAGTAAATTTGAGTCCGGAGAGCATTCGTTTAGCCGAGTATTTAATGTTGTGTTTTGCTCGGAATTTTAACTGAGTGATCAGAGAATACGTGTGTATTATGTTCTGTGAGGTATGTTGGTGAAGCACTGTGAGTATAATAACGTATAGGAAAAAAAGAGAGTTTCAGAGGACGGGAATACGTTTGCACAACCGCGGAGAAAACATTGTTAGGCATTATGTTATTCCTGATAAGAACAGCAAGAACAGATTGACAACGATCATGCAAGCGCATATGAAAGTAACCAGTGCCAAGCGCCCACCATATAAACTTGTCCGAATGTAAAGTGTAGTCAGAAGAAAAAAGAGAAGTAGATAGTGTACTTGTTTAGAATAACAGAAAAGTACAATTATAAGAGAAAAAATAGAATCCATACTGATATTACGTAAGCAAAATATATATAATTAGAAATATGATATAAACTGATACGTCGGTTACATGTTCAAATTACTCATATGTTTACCAGGCAAAAAAATGACTGTAAAATGAATAAAGGTACACTAAAGCACTGAATTAGTTTATAGTAAAATGTTCGACAAATGTAGTTTACGCTATTTCGTACGTAATTGTGATTTTAGAGGTCATTCATTAATAATATACATGTATGAAATTAATTTAGCTAACAGATGATGAATAGAAGGAGTCAAAACTGTGCATAGAGTAGAAGAGAAGTTACTCGTACATAATTGTGATTTTAGAGATCATTCAAAAATTAATATACATGTATGAAATTATTGACAGAATTGAAGATACTCATCGCTTGTCTTACACGCACACGCATGTAATATAGCCATGTACACATACACATATATAATCATACCCACCTGTACATCAAACAATATATATATACATTTACACTTACTCATATACACGTACATGCGTGTACAACATACATGTACATACATATACACGCATATGCACCCATACAAACACATATACACTCTACCATATATGGCTTTAAGCAGGTAAACATCTAAATATTCTGATGATACAATTCGTATTCAGTTTATCTCAACAGGAAGTCAATAATAATTGAATGTGGAACTGACCAGTGAAATATGGACACATCGGAGGTGAATTAAATGTTATGAAGACAAGTTTACAGTTTACCCGATTTTAAGACACAAGTACGACAATATCATGAATGTCTTAACTACTATAAAAATATAATGATTTTAAATATTTTGGCTGTTGTAGTAATCAAACGTACACTCAATACAAATTCATGCAGTGAAAAAAAACTTCAAACATGAACCAATGAGAATAATTTAGTCAAGAACCTTGTATGTACTACTGAGTGGCTACAGGTACCGAACGTATTTACAATTAGTTTGGTATCTATAGTTAAAAGTACATGTTTACACAATGTGACATCGAGACAATTAGTATATTGTATACATACGTTAAGATGCAACTTCTTGATCAGGTATAATTGTTTATAAATAACACATAGAAGACAAGTTTAAAATGTGTCCCAATTTAAGCCACCAGGTACAATATCGTGAGCGTCTTAACCACTTAGAAAATGTAATGATTCCGAGTATTATGACTGATGCAGTAATCAAGCGTACAGTCAACGATAAATGCATGCGGATTAAAAAACAAATAAGATAAACTTCTAGAATGCACTAATTCAGAGAGTAATTCATTCAAAAAACCTAGTATGAACTACTGAGTGGCTACAGGTACCGAACGTACTTACTATTAGTTTTGTATCGTAATTACAATTAGTTTTGTATCTATAGTAAATAATACATGTAAACACTATGTAACATCTAGACAACTATTATATGGTATACATACGTTAAGATGCAAGTTTAGAATTTTGATCAGGTATTTGTTTATAAATATCACATAGAAAAGAGATTTGAATATAAAGTATTCATTGATTATCAAAACACAGTATTTTAGATCAGGTACATGTTTATAAATATCCTATATTATGCCATATACAAACATTTAAGGTCAAAGGTTGAGTGATTCAGTCATCATGTCTTTTGTATACTTCCAGCCAAACAATGCGGTACACATACTAGTCAACATTTACTTTCTGAACTTGCTGTTCTCTTTGGCTGTGGGCTTTTGGCCTTCAGTAAATCAGCTTCAGAACTAATACGGTGAACCTTATGATGGGCGTCCTTAATCATAATTGCTCCATCATATATCCAAGCACCGGTCAAGTAACGACTTTTCACTAGTTGCCTGGCCTTGTAGAATAAGGATGACCGTGTCCGTGTCAAGTCCTCATTAATGAAGACACCCGAGTAGCCACAAGATTTGAGTCCAGCCCTAGATCTGTATAGAATGTTTCGCGCTCTGTAAGACAAGACCTTGACGATGATATCTCTTGGTTTACGGGGCTTCTGTTGACCGATACGATGGGACCGGTCGATGTCTGAGAGTGATACATCAACATTTAGCGATCTTGCGATTTGTACGATTACATCGTCCGTAAACTCATGATTCGTCTGTTGGTCGTCAGCTTCATCAAGATGTCTCAAGATCATGTGTTTCAGACTGAGGCTTGCTGCTGGGATTGTGTTCCGGGATGCCACTGATACGCAGACAATTTCGCCGACTGTATTGCTCGGCTGTGTCAGCGTCACGTTCCAGTTTAGAGACGCGAGCTCGCAATTCCTCGTTCTCGTGTTCAAGATGTTGAATCTTTTTGTTGAGGCCTGATAGTACACCATCAATTATAGCTTGTACCTGTACGTCGACATTTGTTACTGGTTCCGGATTAATACATTCCGTTCGAAACGTATCTTTTAGAACGTTGGCTATGGCAACAATATCTTCACACGCGACATTAAATAACAATATCAAAGATACAGTAACGAAGTATAGAATAATAATAATGACTTTTACCATAAGAACATCGAACATACAATAACAATAATGACATATACAATAACAATAGCAAAATTTAGAATATGAATGACACGACATTGATAACAATAATAGACATAAAAAAATAATAACATAGATTATATAATTTAGCTAAGTTTGACATGCCATATTCGATTCGATTACACTACGGATAATATATAGTTATATATTTAAAAATAGGAAATCGGTGGCTTAATTATTACTGCTTAACTATTGTGTTTCTGTTGTTGAGTCTGTCTTGCACAAAAATCACGGATATGCATAAAGTAACTATCTTTGGCCTTTTCGGGTGCATAACGGAAAGTGATTTGACCTATGTTAAGTTTAATGATGTTTATTGTAGCCACACACACACACACACACACACGCACGCACACACACACACACACACACACATTCTTATAAAAATACATATAAATAGTTACGCCAGTTATTAAAACATTACCCTGTACTATTAGCAACTCAAGATAATGCGTTATGAATGTGTGACGGTTGCTAATTGTACATTCTAAGTATATTTTTTAATTTAAAGAAGAATATGTATTTAAGAGAAATTAAACAATTGTTTTGTTACATAACTGTGGATGAAAATAAACAAATCATGAAAGTAGTGCAAACATACAAATGTATACCATTGTTCACTTGCCTCTAGAACTGACTGCCTTCAGGTTGTTTTCATTTAATAATATTGAATGGTGTCTAGCAAGCATTATGTTTCCATATATAGTTACATGTTGTACACAAGAAGCTGTCTTTGGAATGATTATGTACGGGACATAATATTAACAAATAAGCTAATTTTTGGCAGAAACCTGTTAGAGTCAGGCGAAAGATAATTGACAGCTTTGCTGACGTAAATAAACCACAATCACTTTTTTTTCACTACCTTGAAATTTTGAAACTATATTATATTCAAAAAGAGTTTGTCAACTCTTTTTTGTGAATTTTGAATTATGTCCCATTTGAAAACAGCTTTAGTGCATAACTAATGTATGAAAACTAATCTAGGTAACATAAATTTATTCTGCCTACCCAGCGGTGAAAGTATACATTTATCTGAGCACGTGCCAGGGATAGATAGTCTTGTCTTTCCAAACGGAAAAAACCTTGTCTAAAATGGCGTGCACTATGGTGCACTATGGTGACGTCACATAGTACTGGCACTATTATGACGTCACATACTATAAAAATAATGCAAGGAAATACCAAAATGTATGTGTCACTACGATCTATTTTGAACGTGATAGGCAAGAAAGAATCTTACATGTCTGCCTGTGTAAGACAGCAGTTTTCCCAACCCTCGGGAAAGTTTGGATAAAAAAAACCTCACTAAAGCTCGGTTTTTCATTCCACACTGTCCCTCGGGTAGGGATAAAAACGGTCTTACACAGGCAGGCAAGTAAGATCCTTATAATGTGTCAACTTTTGTCCATTCTTGATCAAGGTTTTACGTATAGCCTTTATCATAACACCGATGTTTTCGTTCCAGTTTGAAGTCGTAGATTCTCGTATGTTCTCTCCCCTCCTGGTGTTTGATTGTCTGTAAAGTAAAATGTTGTTTTTTGTGTAAATATGGGTTAACCATTAATGATCATATTGTACTGCTCATAAGTTATTAAAACATAGCATTTAACTTGAAGAGCTGCTAGTTTTCGGAATAAAAGGATTCAATATTACAAACAAAACAAACGTTTACACAAAAGTACATCTTACATCCAATGGATACAACGACCTTTATAACAGAATAATTAAAAGCATTAAAACCTACAAATCCTGTTTCAAATTCACGTTGCTTTGATTTAATATTGTTAGAGATGGCAACGAATATTAGACTATTCATACGGATAGTGTTTCACTATTTGAATATTTGGAGTAATATAATATCATGAAAAATAAAAGCAAAATGAAAGAATTATAATGCTCTTTTAACTAATTTGTTAAAACCCGCATCACATAATTGGTGATGGAAAACCTTAGTTGCCCTGCCGGTTATTATTTCCTGCACGAGCAGACATCTGCCATCTACGAAGAATTTCATACCTGAATGATCTCAACCTATGAAATATATTTCTGCGCACGAAGATGTGTCAGCAGCCTTACCTTATCTGTTGCGGTGCCCTATAATTTACACCTTCCCACATAGCATTTATAAAAATAAACATTCTTTGTCGGTATGGTTAAAATCAAAGAACAAATACACATGTCATTAATCGGAATCTGTGATGAATTTTGCAGCTTTGAAAAAGTTGAAGTCAGAGGCTGTAGATTTGGCCGTAACTGGACGATACTTATATTTTTCACGTTCGTTTTATTAAAATGCTCGGTTTACCAGATACATAGGTCTAGGTGTGGTGGTGTTAGCGAATTCTGTAGAGAAACAAAAATGTTTAGTTTTAGGAATGATAACTTGATATGGGGCGGACATTGTTAGTTTTTCTTGTTTAACAAGGTACTCACAAATCGAAAGGACTTTCATACACATGTAAAATAATGTCTGTTGTAAGCAGATATGGTGGTGGTAAAACATGTTACTCTTCTTAATCTGTGTGAAGTTAGCAGAGTAGCAGAATAGCAGAATAACAGAGTAACTCCAGCAGAATGGCAGAATAGCAGAATAGCAGAATAACTCCAGCAGAATGGCAGAATAGCAGAGTAATTTCAGCAGAATAGCAGAATACCTCTAACAGAATGGCAGAATAGCAGAATAGCAGATAACTTCAGCAGAATGGCAGAATAGCAGAATACCTCCAGCAGAATAGCAGAATAGCAGAATAACTCCAGCAAAATGGCAGAATAGCAGAATAACTCAAACAGAATGGCAGAACAGCATAATAACTCCAGCAAAATGGCAGAATAGCAGAATAACTTCAGCAGAATGGCAGAATAGCAGAATAGCATAATAACTTCAGCAGAATGGCAGAATAGCAGCATAACTCAAGTAGAATGACAGAATAGCAGAATAACCTCGGCAGAACGGCAGAATAACTCCAGCAGTATGGCAGAATAACAGAATAGCAGAACAACTTCAGTAGAATGGCAGAATAGCAGAATAGCTTCAGCAGAATTGTAAAATAGCAGAATAGCAGAATAACTCCAGCAAAATGGCAGAATAGCATAATAACTCCAGCAGAATGGCAGAACAGCAGAATAACTCCAGCAGAAGGACAGAATAGCAGAATAACTTTAGCAGAATAGCAGAACAGCAGAATACCTCCAGCAGAATGTCAGAATAGTAAAATAACTTCAGCAGAATGGCAGAATAGCAGAATAACTTCAGCAGAATGGCAATATAGCAGAATAGCAGAATAACTCCAGCAGAATTGCAGAATAGCAGAAAAACTCCAGCAGAATGGCAGAACAGTAGAATAACTCAAGCAGAATGGCAGAATAGCAGAATAACTTCAGCAGAATGGCAGAATAACTCCAACAGAATGGCAGAACAGCAGAATAACTCCAACAGAATGGCAGAATAGAAGAATAGCATAATAACTTTAGCAGAATAGCAGAACAGCAGAATACCTCCAGCAGAATGTCAGAATAGCAAAATAACTTCAGCAGAATGGCAGAATAGCAGAATAGCTTCAGAAGAATGGCAATATAGCAGAATAGCAGAATAACTCCAGGAGAATGGCAGAATAGCAGAAAAACTCCAGCAGAATGGCAGAACAGCAGAATAACTCCAGCAGAATGGCAGAATAGCAGAAAAACTTCAGCAGAATGGCAGAATACCTCCAGTAGAATGGCAGAACAGCAGAATAACTCCAGCAGAATAGCAGAATAACTTCAGCAGAATGGCAGAATAGCAGAATAGCATAATAACTTCAGCAGAATGTCAGAATAGCAGAATAACTCCAGCAGAATGGCAGAATAGCAGAATAACTTCAGCAGAATGGCAGAATAGCAGAATAACTCCAGCAGAATGGCAGAATAACAGAATAGCAGAATAACTTCAGCAGAATGGCAGAATAGCGGAATGCCTCCAGTAGAATGGCAGAAGAGCAGAATACCAGAATAACTTCAGCTGTATACTTTTCGGGTAAATCATAGAATAATCCTATAAAAAATCATTTGAAAATGACCTGTAAGTTCCAAAAATGGAGACAGAAATATTAAAAATAGCCTTTCCAAAGCAGCAACATCTACTTTACATAAATTGCTATTTTCCGCTCATATAACTTGTCTCACAAAATTTTCAGATTCTCACTTCTAATATTAGATGTTTATTCACTAAAATTTGAAAATTATTAGAAAAGAAAATACCTTTGTGGCGGTGATTTATATATGAAAGAGAAGGTTGTATTCACCATATAGTATTATCATAAAACGTCATTTAAATGTCATAACTTTTAAGGTCACTCTAGTAGTGAACTATTATTTTGCTTTAAAAAAAGGGAAAAAAAAAACATCTCCTGTTGCAAAATTAGTCTTAAGCGCTGATGTTAATTGTCGTGCAGATGCAAGTCAAAATAAAAAGATAAAATCTTTTTTGACTTTTCTTTATAATATTATTGTCCTGCTATTCTGTTATTTTGATGGCGTTATTCTGGTATTCTGCTCTTCTCCTGGAGTCTGCTATTCTGCCGGAGTTTGTCTGCTATGCTGCTGGAGTTATTCTGTTATTTTTCTAGCTTAGGCTAATGTTAATTGTGCGAGGTAATATGCGAGGGGTATAATGCATAAAAGTCGTTCTTAAATTAAAGTCAATGTCAAAACTGATTTTCTAACAAATTACCACACACATAGTCTTAGGTCAACTTAAATCAACATACAGATGCGAGGTAAAATGAAATGAACAAAAGTTATTTTGCTAATCTGCTGGAGTTATTCTGCTAATCTTCTATTCTGCGTGAGTAATTCTATCATTCTGCTATTCTGCTAAAGTGATGCTGCTATTCTGCTGGAGTTATTCTGCTGTTATGCCATTTTGCTGGAGTTATTCTGCTATTCTGTTTTTCTGCCATTCTGCTGGAGTTATTCTATTATCCTGCAACTATGTTGGGGTTACTCTGCTATTCTTATTCTTCTAGTCTGCTCTTTGGCCATTCTGCTTGAGGTATTATGCTAGTCTGCTCATCTGCCATTCTGCTGGAGTTATTCTTTTATTCTGCTATCCTGCTGGAGCCTTTCTGCAGAAATTATTCTGCTATTCTGCTGGAGTTATTCTGCTATTCTGCTATTCTGCTGGCGTTTCTACTGCTATTCTGTTATTCTGCTGGAGTTCTTGCGCTATTCTGCTTTTCTGCCATTCTGCTATTCTGCTGGTGTCATTCTGCTATGCTGCTATTATGCTTGAGCTATTCTGCCATGCTGCCGGAGTTTTTCTGTTATTCTATAATTCTGATGTTTTTGTGGTATTCTGCTATCCTGCTGGAGCTATTCTGCTATTCTGCTCGAGTTATTCTGCTTTTCTGCTGGTCAGTTTCTACTATTCCACTATTCAGCTTGAGTTTTTCTTCTATTCTGCTAGAGTAATTCTGCTATTCTGCCATTCTGCTGGAGGTATTCCGCAGTTCCGCCATTCTGCTGAATGTATTCTGCTATTCTGCCATTCAGTTGAAATTATTCTGCTATTCTGCCATTCTGTTGAAGTTATTCTACTATTCTGCCATTCTGTTGAAGTTATTCTGCTATTCTGTCATTCTGCTTGAGGTATTTTAACATTCTGCTATTCTGCCATTCTGCTGAAGTTATTCTTCTATTCTGTTATTCTGCCATTTTGCTGGAGGTATTCTGCTATTCAGCCATTCTGCTGGAGGTAATCTGCTATTCTGCCATTCTGCTGAAGTTATTCTGCTATTCTGCCATTCTGCTGGAGGTATTCTGCTATTCTGCCCTTCTGCTGAAGTTATTCTTCTATTCTGTTATTCTGCCATTCTGCTGGAGGTAATCTGCTATTCTGCCATTCTGCTGAAGTTATTCTTCTATTCTGTTATTCTGCCATTTTGCTGGAGGTATTCTGCTATTCAGCCATTCTGCTGGAGGTAATCTGCTATTCTGCCATTCTGCTGGAGTTATTCTGCTAGTCTGCTATTCTGCTTACTTCACACAGACCTCTTTTTAAGTATATGTTTCCAGATGCCATATTCATACATGGCATCTTCTGATCCACGTGTACGTCAACTAGAACAACTTGCGGAAAAAACAAATGAAAAGCATGTTACACGCACGATTCCTTGAAAACTGCAGAGAGGAAAACGTTATACCAAAATGACTCCGACTTAAACTAACAGTAGAGGTACAACAGAACTACAGAAATCGGTAGACGATCTTGTCTGAAAAGTAAGTGGTGATATTTGTGACCGGATCAGACGTTCAACAGAGCATGGCAGGCTTCTAGAAGAAACAAGACTGGAGATAAAAAAGAAATTGAACAATGACGAGATTTTCAATGTTGACTTGGACATTCACGAGAAAGTAGAAAAAATGAGGTACTTCTATGTAAACACCGGATGAAGTTGGAATATCTCAAACAGTCAACCCACGAACAAGTTGGCGCTATCATTACTGCTGATGTGAACGATTCATCATCTGTCACCAAGGGCGTGGAAATAGTCATAAAGAGTGCGCAAAACGAAACAGAGGCGGTAAACCGAAAACGCCAAAAACCACCCACAACCGGAAGTGATAATATTAATAATGTTACAGGTGGTCAGTCCGTACCACATTATTGAACAAACAAACAGAAAAGACAGAAAAACTGTAGCAAAACAAAAACACAAACGTGAAAGCCCCGAGCAGACGGGAAACATACCCAGATGTCACGAGAAACGGGGTAAGAAAGGTAACGGACGTTTCCAATCTGGAAACTAGAAACGGTACAGTAATATAACGTAAGCTGAACTTGAATCTCTGCGAAAACTATCCAAATGTATTGGCAATATAGTAAAGTTATGAAGTAATTCAAGTAATGGATATTTTCTTAAGATTGTAATTAAATTTTGATTTTTTTGTGACTAAAAAAAGCATAAGTTAGATGTTTGTCTGCAACTTCTGATTTACTATTTCCAGGTTGAAATTTGAAAGAAAATAATTGTTATTTTCTTTGTAATATGACAAAATTAATTTCATTGTTTTAACTACGAATTACAATATATACTAGTATAAAACTTGTTATTTATTCATTTCATTTATGCGACAAATTATGCGTATCATTAATAAAAAATTTGAATTTTGAGACACAAGTAAAAACGATTATACTAAAAAAAGATTGGCTTTTTATTTTTTTGTTTAATTGAGGCCTTCCATCTATACATCTGAGTAGTCTAGGTGCATGGGTGCCTTGAAATTTCATTTGCCAGAACAACTCTAATCACTAATAACATTCACTTGTAAAAATGATTAGAATTGTTTTGCGTTAGATAATCAAAGTTACAATATACTTGCTTATTATCATGATCATTGGAAAAACTGTGATTTTTCTATATTTCAAATCTCAGTTATATCATTTCAAGTTTTCTCATGGAACGGCCAATATGTATTTTAAAATGAATAAATATAAAAACTTCAAATGCTCTTAAAAAAGCAATTACCATAGAAAACTTAACACACTATTTTCAGTTAATATATAAAAATGTTATAACTTTTTGAGAAACCCATATAAAGGGTTAGGGTAGATTTCCCTGAAGCAAAGAGCACCCTAAACACAGCCATAGAGCCATGCATCGAAAGTAGGGTAATACCACAGTCACACATACGGCGCGGATAGCTACGTTTTGCTACGGATCTAAACGTAGTAATCCGTATCGATCCTTACCTGAGCCGTACGGACTGGTACGGACTGATACGGGTTACTACTTTAAGGTACGGCTCAGGTACGGATCGATACAGATCGATACGGGTAACTACGTTTCTATCCGTGACCAGACGTAGCTATCCACGCCGTATGTGTGACTGGGGTATAAGGATGAACATTCAAAAGAGAATTCCAGGTTCTTTAAATGCAGTAACACTACAACGTACACCACAGCCGCGCGGAAAACCACGTACAAAAGACAAAATGTACGCAAAGTAGCACAAAACTAACATACATAAATACACAAACAGACAAGGAAGAAAAACACTGTGGGACACCACCCAAGACACATACACGCAAGCACGCACATATTAACGAACGCACGTTCATAATTGCTATCACTAAATGCAAATACCACCATCTTTAACTTCAAATTGACTTCCCTATATATATTATGTATGGTACACGTAATACCTGGTTGACTAATGAAGTGGTACACATTGACCATAATTCTACAAGGCGGTTAGTGCCTCAGTTTTGGTTAATAAAACATTAACCTTTAATAGAGTTAAGAAAAGCATAACTGTGTTAATAAGATAATACCAAGATTAAGATTAACTACAACTGTGTCTATTGGACACGAATGACCACATATACGGTGCTATTCTCTAAGTAGCAAAGCTTTAAGTACAGATCATCTTCACATGAAGGATGTTCACTTAAAAGTTTTTAGCAATCTGTATTCAAATAGGGTTGTGTATCTGAGTAAACCCATTCCTTCAAAAAATGAGTTGAACACACCAATGTTCTTCACTATTACCTATTTTGTGAAATTAAGAAACAGCCATAATTATAGAAACCAATAGCCACAGAAAGAAGTCCGTTATTTGTTTCATATAGTTTGAGAAGATGGACACACAATAAATTTCTCTATATTCTTTATAACAAAACTATAAAAGGGCAATAACTGCGGTAAAAAAGTCACTGAAATTTTATTTTCATGTTAGGTCGTCTACACATAAATCTTGTTCATCTGTGAATATTTAAAGCGAATCCGGCTATAAACCTGGGCGGAGTTGGTGACACAAGATTTTTCTGTTTATTCTAAATAGCAAATCTAGCAAAGGGCTATGAATGCGGTAACAACAGTCAGAGAAAACTATTTCCTCCCTTACGGCAATCTGCACATCAAGGTTGTTCATCTGTGAAAGTTTTAAAGAAATCAGGCACATGGTGTGGGAGGAGTTGACCATTTTGTTTCATTCTGACAGTGAAGTAGAGAGTCTTAGACAGAAGGACAGCGCGATTACCACAGGGTTTCTGTCAATTTCTATTTGCACCTCAAATACATATTTTTGATAAGTTTAAAACATTGGACCCGATTCTTTTTCGGTGCTGAAATAATGATTTGGTAGTTTTGAGTCGCCGAATTATTTGATTTATACTCATTTGCCACTCAGCTTGATGGCTGGAAACCTCGTTTGGGGTGTAGAAATATTCATGTAAGGCAGTCATTAGGCTGATGTACGGAAGGGCAGTGAATCTATCCAGGTTAATGCCCATGTTTTAAAACAATGCCTGGAAAGGGCACAGGTGGTCTTCCTCAACAATCAAAAGCTATTAAAGTCGCCTTATTAACTAAATTGGGATGATGTAACTGTAAACGCTGCAAAAATGAGGGTGGTATTACATTTCGTTTATTTCTTGTCTCTTTTTTCCCCCTGATAATTTCAATTTTCTGGTCAGAACGACAACAACAACTATCACAGTAATGAAGATTAAAACTCCGAGTGTAATGCCAACAATTATTGCAACAGGAGATGAATGCATTTCTTCATCTGAAACTTAAACGCAGACAATTACACGAGTTGAAAAATGAGTATTGTTTTTTAATTGTGATGTATAGGAAGTACAAAATGCATTTGTATGTAGGTTGTAATCTGCTGTAATCGACACATACAAATATTAAAGGATTTTTTGTAGTTGGCGAGTAAGAATCAAGGATTTCTGGTAACAAATCTGTGGGTACGAAACCTTGCTTGGCGGTAAAGTTCTCCGGCTGACTTACGCCCATGCCTAAAATAATGCTTCGAAAATAATGGTTCATGGACGGTAGTGGAAATGCATGCTACCGTTCACGCCCTCTAGCCCCGGGTTGAGCAGAACTCAACATTTACACATGCTAAAGTACAAAAAAACAATTTAGAGACATCCGCAGATGTATTCAAACGGCGGTGAATATGGAACCTTCAATGATACACGTGTTGAGGCGTGTAATTCCATGAAGAGCGGCGTTTGGTCCCCAGATAAAGTAAAGAGTTTGCCCCAAACGAGAAAACAATGGGCAGAACTAAACAAACTGGAATTTAGGAAGGGGATCTGAGGTTATGGAGCCTGCGTATCACATGAACTGTCAAAAGACAAAATTAAAAAGCAGACACCATATCCAAGGGGTGATTAAGCAATACCCAAAGGCTATGAATGAGAGTTATTTCTTTCATAACTTCAAACTAGAAAACAAAGACATGTTAAATATTTATAACTTATTAACAATAATGCATCTGCTGTAGATGTATCAATCGGAAATCGTTACCCTACATTATATTTATTTTATAGTAATTGGTGTAAGAAAGGAGCACGCATACCGGCTCATGTCAGAGACGTCTACGTAAAAACAAGGACAACAGCCCAACAAGAAAATTTTCTTTACAGAACGCAGCCGTCCATATAGCACTCCAAATTTGTTTATGATATGTGTCGTGATTAAATTGAATATGTATTTTAAGCTATAAAACATACAATTCTTCTCATAAAAGGTCAATATATCATATATGAACAATAAGAATATTCAACAACAGCTTTCAACAGAAACATGTAAAAATTAGACACTTTTGTCGTTTAATTTACTGCAAATCACAAAACAATCTAGAATGTTTTTAGGTTAATTATGCCTTATAAATTTATCAAAAAATATTGCTTTAAAATGACTTACCAATCTTTCGACTGCATCAACTAATACTGTTGTTTTTCTATATATTTAAGAAGTTTATGTCGATGTTTACCCAAGTTTTGTAAAGTTTTGCTCACATGTCTGGAGGTTCTTGTAGTGTCGTTTGTATGTCTGACCTCGAATGACTGCCCTAAACAAATGTTATTTATTAAAGAAGACGCAACTTCAATGTAAAAAAAAAGCATTAACGAAGTTTAGGTGATTTTCAGCCGAAATATAATTATGCAATTTTATTAGCAGTTAATTGATAATTTGACATTTTAGACTTGACTAAGCATTGCTATAATTATTAAATAACCTTTAATTTTGTACTGTATGATCTCAGTCTATTGTGACAAGTACAGGTACATTATACTGGTTATAACCTTACCAGTTATACACACTTGCATATATCGGAAAGAAAGTTGTATAGCCAGTCAGTTTACGTAATTATTACGTAAACACATCTTATGTCAAACTACTAAATTAGAATAGAGCACAAATCTATAAGTTATATGGCTTGCATTTTATACGTAGTTTTAAATGAATTATAGTGTATAACCTATTTTTAAGCCAATGAGACGGCTGCATTTTTCAAATTTTTGAATTTCTATTTCATGTAGACAACTAAAGTTGAACACTTAATTATTAAGAGAGTTACGTCTTCAACCGAGTCTGCTACTATTCTTCTTGGTAGCATTCTTTGCTTTCAAAGGATCTTTTTACAGATTTTATTAACTATCACAACAGCGATCTTTAAGTGCCGTGTGGCGGGTGTAAAAAGTCTCCCCGTACTTGTATTCAGTGTTATTATATTGTCTGGTCCTTTGGGATCATGGAGTCTATTCAACATATGTGTAATAGAATTCCGCTTAAGCCGGTGCTAGGGGGCGTGAGAAGTGTTGCACAATTCCATTACCTTTTATGAACAGACTCAATCAAACCGAGTCTGCTTTTATTCTTCTTGTTTGCATTCTTTGCTTCCAAAGGATCTTTTTACAGATTTTATTCGGATACACTGCACATGCCCATGATGTATTATCCTACACATGAACATGCAGAATAGACAAACAGTCATGTTTTTGCAAATTTATTAATAACACAAGTAAACTGTGTAAATAAAAGACTGTATACTAAAATGTAGGGAGGAAGTCTCTTTATGCAAAATAAAATTTAAAAAAAGGTTGTGTTTTTAAACCTTATCATGTTGATCCTAACCATGCATGAGTAACTGAGTAACTCAGCATGTCAAATTTGATGAAGTTTAAAAAAAGCAGAAGACAATTTTCATAGCATGAAAAAGAAACGCCATCGGTTTACAAATTTATCAATAACACATCTAAATTGTATATAAAAATAATATACTAAAATATAGGGGAGACGTAAATAATAAAATAAAAGTACATACGGTACATCCTAGGTTGTTAACGTAACAAAAGTCTAAAGTCATTTCTCAAGGTTATTCCGTAACCATGAAACAGTGAACAAAATATTGGAAAAAATGTTATTCCGGGTCAGCTTAATAAATGATCATATGTCTAAAGCAATTTTGCGTCCATCCTTCCAGAGAATAATCTTTTACACACATTTTGGAACGTACAACGTCAGGCATTCCTAATTTTCATCCCCATTTCAGTATGTTTCATGGATGCTGAAACATTACATGTACTTTCTGGTGAATGTTCTGTGGAGGGTTGATTTTTTTTTCTTCCATGATTTTGGCAGGGGGGGAGGATGATTTTTTTTCATACATGGTTTTGGCGAGAGGGTCAAGATTATTACTTATGTCATTTAGCATATCAAAATTTTCTCGCTGTTAGGTTTGCACTGCTGCATTCCGATGCTTACTGCGGCTTGTAATTGCCTTATCACTGAGGTGCTCATTGTACAAAGAAGAACATAATGTGACACGTGCTGAATGGCTGGCTATCTTGCATCCAACATTGGGGATGTTAGCTTCAGAGAAAACGTTCAGTCTTCATTCTCTGTTTTAAAACGTTTTGAGGTAAAATACCATAACTGTACCGGAACCTTTCGTTTTCATCAAGCCCTTTCAGTGGTTACCGATACAGAGGTCCCTTTCTTGGCACATGTTCCAGATATTTCTCTTTCATCTTAAAATATACTGCAGTCCTTTGTCTCCTGTTTATAGTGAATTATTGGCTCGATATTTATTTTCCTATGTAACAGACCCACTGTGAGTTTTTTCTCACACGTGGTGTAAATTCTTCATAGTTGCGTTGATTAGAATGATCAAAACTAATTTTAAATTGTGCAGCTCGGCAGTCAACATGCTCCTGAAAGCCCCTAAATCCAAATGTTTTGCCGTTGTAGAAGGAAACAGCGTTATTGAGTTCTTCTGCAGAAACCAGGTTTAACACATTGCTAGACCACAGCTGCTCTTCGTCGTCTACAGTAACCGGGTCGGCTCTGCATGGGTCACACCTACACCAGCCTGTGTGAGTTTTTTCATACGCGAATCTAAAGTTTGACGGAACTGTGCTAAGTCAGTATTGTCCGATTTAAGAAAATGTTATCCAGTCATTTAACACCTAGTACGAAGGTAGCGCTGCAAACAAGTTACAATCTGAAAAAGTGTGTTAGGTGGGTAGGGCCCTCCATCCTTTCTACGAGTTTCAAGATAAATCTCCGGGGATAGGATAGGATGTCGTCTTGATGCGCCCATTTCTTGCAAAAACCTTTTTTCTCCACACTGAAGTTGCCCAATTATTATTCTGGCGAGTTTTTTTTATTTTAGGAAGTGCTTCAATGTGTTTCTACTCATGTTCGTTCGTCTGTTGAAACCGAGGGGGCAAACCTTGTATCACCTGGCCCTGAAAATAAAAGAAGCTTTATAGTAATCATCTTTACATTGTTTTTTCTTACTTTTAAAACAAATGCCAGTGTTTTTAAACCTGATCATGTTGATCCTAACCACGAGTAACCAAGTAACTCAGCATCTGGTCAAACTTTAAAATATTTAAAAAATAAATAAAATACCGACGAGAATTTGGGCAGACAACAATTGTCATAGCATGTCGAGAGCTAACGTCTGACTTTTTGGACAGATGTCTCTGCAGGCCTACATTGACATTTTGGATTGGCAGACAGATGGACAAACATTTTTTTTTTTTAAAAAAGCAGACGTCTCTGTAAGCCTACATTGACATTTTGGATTGGCAGGCAGACGGACAAACAAACAACGATTGCAGTCAGCACAAAAACAAGCAGTCGGTAGATCAGTGATGCAGACACAAGAAATTTGTCTAGCCTGTTTTGCACATTTTAAATGTTTCTCCTTTAACACCCATTTGTCAGTTACATAATTTGTAAAGAAACTAAGTCTCTCTCCAAAACAGACATGGTTGGTAGCGGGAACTGAACCCACGACCCTTTTTTAATGATAAATCTAATTTCAGTGGCCACGGATCATACGTATACGTGGATGTTCTGCTGTGCAACAGTAACTGTTGCTGAATGAAATGGTAAAACGATACATTTTACCTTCTTCAGGAAGCCAATCTTGGGTTGCAATGTACAGAATCTGGGTTGAAGTAGGTACCTCTGTTATACTGAAATCATCGCCGAAAAGAGCTTCAAAATCCCCGGTTGCACATAAATCAAAATTGAATTTTTCTAATTTGTCGTGCTGCAATGCTATACAGCTTTCAATTTCAAGTCTACTACAAAGATATCTTACAAACAAATTGAAGCTTGGTGTACATTTTCTTACTTTACAACTATAGATATAATATTTCGCTACTAGAAGAATACAATTTTTTGCGTCTTTTTGTTTGTCTATTTTTGTGATTAAGAAAGCAGTTAAGTTCTAAACGGAAGTGTTCGATAGATTCAACATTCATCGAGAGTGGGCACCCTTGGCGAACGCCTCTTTTAATTCTAAAAAAGTCCGATATATGTCCATTATTCATTACACAGCTTTTTGGGTCTTTGTAAAGGAGCTTTATCCATTGCAATATATGGCTTCCAAAGTTTTAAAAAAATGGATGTTTGAAACAGAAAGTTATGATTATGACTGTCGAAGGCTTTTTCAAAATCGGAGAAAAGCAAAATTGCATCTTGGTCTGTGTTTTCTATTTGTTCTAAGACTTCAAAAAATTCTCCAATACACCTTCCTTTCATAAACCCGACTGACTTTTATTTATTATCAAAGTTTTTTTTCTTTTTCAAATTTATTCATAAAACAGCATAGTTATTAACAAAGCGAAAAATATAGCGTCAAATCACGTTCACGATATAATATATAATGTGTAAGATTAGTAATGAAAAGGACGGTTATCTTCTTTAAACAAAATGATAAGCATTACATATTACATTAAATATTTCTTTGGCAATAGTATGCTACTGCAGTCAGAAATTTATTAAGAAATAGCAATTTATAATTTCTATTTCTTGACAAATATTTAACCGCAATTAATATATCAGTGTGGAATATTTCGATCATATTGATAAATTTCTTTCTTCGTTCACTAAAACAATATGTCTTGTAAATACAGTATGTAACTATACTGAGCAAAATACTAATATCCTGGTATTCTTTATAATCAATTTTGTAACCAATTACTATGTTATTCATATTTTTCAATGATTTATTTAAACCTCATTTACTACGTATTTCATGAACGATTTTCCAGAAATCTGATAAATAACTGCACTCAATGAAGAAATGATGACTATCTTCAATACAATTACAATGATGGTAGTTTGGGCTATCTATCATTTTCCAAGTAAAAAGATTTAAGTTTGTAGCAACAATACGATGAATTAATTTATATTTTAGCTGTTTGATTTTATTATCAGGAATAATTTTGTTTAAAAAATAGTAAAATGCATTTCAGTTTATTTGATAACCAAGTTGTATTTCCCAATACCTATGAATATACGGTGATTCAATTTTCTTACTAAGAAGTACCATGTATATATCCTTGCTGGTAACTTCAGTAAATGATTTCTCTTTTACATCAGGAAAGGTTAAATTTGTTCTAACTTTAGTCAGATAAGAGTCTTTTGATTTTAAAATGATTTTCCATTCCTTGGGAATTGCGTTTTTTAAAATATTTATTTCTGATATCCAGTTATTTTTTACCTTGAGACTATTGCGTATTCGATTTATATCAAGGTCACCTTTCTCTGACAATAAATCATCAACTAAAAATATATTAGAATCTATCCACTTTTTGAAAATAATACATTTTCATTTATGCTTAATAAAGCTGTTACCCCATATTAACTGTTGTCTTATTTTATCAAAAGTTTCTAGTTTACTATTTTCGCGGAGAGATCTGTTGAACTCTGTCCATATTTGTAGCACATTTTTATAAAAGGCAGATAGAGATAAAAGTTCAGCATGTGGTAGTGATTTAATAGAATCTAAATTCATCCTAAATACTAAGAAATTCCTTCAATATTGATTTAGGAAAAAAGCAGGGATAACCTTCCAATTCGTCTTTTCAGCAGAAATTGAATTTTTTACTCACTTAATTTTCATTGTTTTAGAAAAAGAATCAATATCTACCATATCAAGGCCTCCATCACTTTTATGGCTAATTGTAATTGAACGTTTATTATCAAAGGTAGTATTTCTTTTATTCTGTTGGCTATGACTTTAGCTATTATTTTATAATCGATATTCAGTAGACTGATAGATCACCAATTTTCTATATAAAGCGTATCTTTATTAGATTTAGGTAGAAGTGTAATTATGCTCTGCTTTTGAAGCTCTGTTAAATTTTGATGTTCAAAAGAATATTTGATAGAATTTATAAAAAAAACTTCTTGATATCTTTCCAAACGATTTTGTAGAATTCGGTTGTTAGCCCGTCTGAACCTGGACTTTTATTGTTTTCCATATCTTTTTATGCTGTTGCGAATTTATGTTCTGTCAATTTCGCATTTAAATTTCTATTCAACATTATGAGCTGTAGCTCTCAGTATAATTCCGTTTATCTTTTTATCACAAATTTCATTTAACGCAACCCTACACTGGTCAATTTCTTTAATCTAGCTTTTCAAATAGTGATACATTGTTTGTATTTGGTCCAAAGAAATTAAGAATAATATACGTTTTACTCGCAAGTTTAATTCATTTGCAATGAACCTTCCACAGACTATCTCTGTGAATTATATATCATTACAAACAATTTTTTATTAATTAGAAAGTATACAACTGCGCTGTTATTGTTTTCATGGCTAAACTAGGCATTGTCACCCAAATCTGATGTCCAGTTCTGAAATTTTATTGAGTTTAAAGGGAGTTCCTATAGTTTTTTATGAGCATCTTTCTGCGCAGCCAAAACTTTCTATGGAAAACTGAAGTGAAGTCAACATTTGTTGAAACATGTGACAGACGATCTTAAATATGAGAAATCTTGAATGAAATAACATTTTTGATAAGTTTTATCAGTAATCAAATGTTGAAACTGATTTATGTTGTATTGACAAGTATCATGCCTGACAGGTATCTTGCCATTTTTGTGGTTGTGTTTTCGCATCGCATTTTAGTACAAAGACAGTGTTGTTCATATAATGTAAGACAATTGACTTAGTACTGATAAGACAATATCACCTTTCAGATTATTTAGTATTCAGTTAAAGAAAGAATTAAGAACGTTTAAAACATTTTTTTTAACTTCTAGCAGATATACATGTAATCAATTTGGTCAGGTTCACGCCATTTTTCGTCCGAACAGGTGTTGTATTCAAGCGGTCTTAACAAAAAATTTAGCCTGGTGACCCATATATTTTTAGCCATTTTTATGCTCACAATACAATTACTTATACACAAGAAAAACAGGAAAAAATTCTATGAAACAGTTTTTTTTTCATAACTTAAAAAAATATTCTTCACTATGGGTATTTTTTCATTGAAAAATGTTCACAAAAGTGAATATAAAACAATATTTTTTTTTTTCATTTGTATCCATTATTGTAAGGATATAGTATTACAAATGTGACTATGATATCAAATAAGTATATAATAAAATCTGTAAAAAGAATAAACCTTATTGTGCTGTCTTGATGTTTATTTTGCTTGGTATTTATAAAAAAGTAGAAAATTATGAAAATGTTGAAAAATGTTGACAGTTTCAGCAACAGTGGGTGTGTTCAAAACATTTTTTTTTCACAAAAACAAGCCTGGTGACCCATTGTTTTTATTTGTTCCTTGTTTTCAGCACAAATTTTTCCTATTATATATGTAAATTTGAAAAAAATCTATGGAAGGAAAAACACTATAGGAATTCTCTTTAAGTATGTCTCTTGTAAAAGGCATATATCATAGTTTTGTAGCTTCAGCCATTCAAACATTTGTTTCCGTTTTAAAGTGTTACCTATCCCTTTTACATTGAAACTACAAATTTGCGTAGTCATATCAATGTGGCGTGAACATTTCTTACATCAGAAGATACAGTAGATGATTTCACAAAAATGATGTCTAAATATCATGATACATTGGTAACTGACTTATCATGTCGCAAAAGGATATATATATATATCGTTACTATGTAGATACAGCGGTATACGGTACAAGTGAAAATAATCACCCTGTTTTATGAAGAGCAAAAATGAGGAAATATCTATAATTTTAAAATACATGGGTATAATACAGATAGTGTTATGTTTTCTTTCTACTTAACATTTCTTGAACAGATAAATGTAGGCCATTATAATATGTCAAACCTAATTGGTTATATTTCAGAAAATGGTAGCTATTAGGGTAAGTGTATAAGTATTTGCATGTACATACCATCACTTGTAATTGTAAAGTGGATTTTCGGAGCAACATGATCAGGTATCCAATCTATATCGTTCCCAACACGAACACGTACATCATAAGAATTTGGCCAAAGCCCCGTTATATTGAATATGAAAGTTAATATATCCTTTTGTAAAAAAGTTCTGTCTTTTTCGCTGAATCTAAGTTGCTCCACCCATTTGTCAGTGCCAGCTATAGCAGTTTCTATAACAAATGTTTGCAGTCGTCCTCCATTGAAGCCTCCTACTAGCAAAAATGTCGGAACACTATTGACTAATCCAGTATAATTGAAGAACTTGGGAACTGATGGTCTACCTGTGAAAAGAAAATAGAAATCAAATGCTAACAAAATGTTGATTCGTACTACTACCTATGTCTCCATCTGTCTAGATGTCTTGTGTTTTTGTAACGATATATGTAATTGTTAATATTTTTAAGAATTAATCTCATTAGAATCCATCGACTTTCATGTATTAAAAGTACTATGGGTTCGGTAGAATATCTATGCTTTTTTCGAGAAAGAAATGCATTATTTTGTATTAAGACCGTCAGTATCAACTCCACGAGGCTTACAATGGATTAATGGATTAATACAATCTATTTTAATACTTTTACTGTATACAATCATTTATGACACAACTGGTTCAGGGATTACTCATTTTGTTTGTTGTTAGCTTTGTGCAAAAACATTTTCAGATATTTTAATTATTGTGAGTATTACAAATCATGCATGTGGTAAATAAGATCTGTTAGTAGATCTTTTGCAAGCTAGGTGGCATGGGGTATGTTGTACTTTTAATAACCTTTTATGAACAGTCAAAACGAGTCTGCTATTATTTTGCTTACTTGCATTCTATGCATTCATAGGATCTTCTTACCGATTTAATTAAATTCACGTAGAACATTACACTTTCCCTTAATTCAAAATGTTTACCGGGTCTATGTTTTCTGAGCTGTTGAATAAGTTATAGTGGACAAAAAGCTCCATCGTAATGCATTTTATATTTAATAGATCTGGAATTTAAAACAACTCGTATAAGACAGAAACGAGTATCTACCCTGATACCTGATCTACCAGATTTATCTGAGACACGGTTTGAACGTATAACTAATGAATTCTAGGTCCATTTCGAAACAAGGTTAAGTTGAGTTAACTTCTTTCAAAATTCAAGTCACTATTTCAAATCGTAGAGTAAAATATTGGTAATTATGGGCCATAATTTCTACCTTAGCTGAATGAACATGGTCAGATGTTTGACTTTGTTATAGATAGGTCAAATTTGATGAAGGGTTATTAGACGTTAAACACAATGCTACTAGGTCAAATATGGGAAAAATACTTCACACTTTTGATGCCAAATTTTCTACCTGCTTTTAACAAAACTATTCCATTTGGAACAGGGATACCTGGGGTGAAAAAACCTATGTCACTACGTAATATACATTTGAAACAACTAAGCAAATATAAACGCATTTTATATATTGTATTCATTTTATTTTTCCGCATATTCAGGCATATAGACAGGCACACCGAGACGTTAGTGCACAGGTTCTACACAAATATATAAGAAAAATGACACCTAGTGGCCTAGTGAAAAAAGACGACTCAGTTTCAAACTCTGACAAGAAATTGCTAGGAAGGCATTCTTATATGTTTAATACGATTGGGCTAAAAATGTGAAATATATATAGTGTTAACAATGAAAATGTGAACGATAGACGACGACGCGCAAAGTAGACCGAAGGACACAGTGCAAGCACAATTGCTCACATTAAGCACTTTGTGCTCAGGTCAGCTTAAAAAATTAACATTAAATAACATTCCTATAAAATGTCATGACGGCGTATCAAATACTTCTGAGGATATGTGTAACATAAATGTTCTCTGACGGACAAACATATTGGGATGTGCCCCTTGCAAAGCAGTTCACACTTCACGTTGTCTTCATTCGCAAATACTTATTATCTATTAAAAAAAGTAGACAATATTCGACTTTCTCTTCTAATTGCAGGCAGGTACTTCTTTCAAAACTGTAACATTGTATGTGTGGTACAATAAGATGGATAAAAATATACTATTTTTAAGAACAACATCTACAAGGAGATTATTTGGAAACCAAGCAGATTAATTGCAGATTCGGTCTATTCTTGACAGGTAGCATAGTTTACAAATTCTGCAATTGGCTTATTATACTCGTACATAAAGAATGAACGAACCTTTCGCACGACATGTGCTACTTTATACTACGAGGAAAGAAATAGTTTGAAGTTAATACGGTAAAGGTCTAAATCCGTAGCATTTTGTTCACAAATGTACGTGTTTTAAATCAGATATTTATCTCATTTGTCGTTTTCATTGCATAACCCACGGAAATAAAAGACTGAAAATGTCATGCTGCGAAGTGTTTAGTATGTGTTATAGTTTGTCAGTGAAATAAAATTCATATGTTCGCTTTTTTAAAGCAGTGAAAGTATCATTTTTATTTTGTTACTGCTACAAAACTACAATCGAATGCGAAAGAATATAAATTAGTATGAAAAAAGGCACTGTCTCAATCGGGAATCGATCCGACATTAACTGATCCTATAACATTTGAAAAGAACTGGGAAGGACATATTTTTAATTCGAGAGAAAATATTTCATACGGTACTGTAGAGGGATAGATCCCGATATTCGTCGCATCGAGGAGGATCGATATCCAATTAATTGGAAGGTAGATTTTGGAATAAAAATAACACTGCCCATATTTGTACTGATGGGCATCACGCTGCGGTTCGGACATTTTATGTGGACGCTTATTAGGCACAAGAAAAAGAGCATAAATTCCATAAAATCCGAAGTCAGACGCTCTTTGCACGTGCCGAAAGAACACATTTTTAATTCGGTATATCGCATGTTACCGTACAGGGATCGATCCTGATTCCTTATAAATAATAATACATTCTTTGCAAAATCTTTTTCAATGAACAAACAGATGTAAATAACATAATTTTCTAATAATATCAAGTTGCTTACTTTCTGATATATGTTTTAAAGTCATATTCGTAGACCCAATTACATTGCCAAGTACCAAAGTGTAATTCGTGAAATCTGTTTCCACCTCACTCATTATTCGAAGTACAGCAATGTATCCTTCCAGTTTAACATGTTGTCCATAGAACCTATCTTTTACTAATATGTTTCTTGTAATACACACCATATTTACTGGAGTTTGTTACTTTTGTACCATTCTGAAATCTAAACTCTACTTGACTAATATCCGGATAGCTGTAGAAGGGTGCAGTTATATTAACAGTTGCTCCTGCAGATTTTGTATCCTCAAGCAGTACTTTGGGAGATGCTGGAAAACAAGAAACAATAATTTTGTATGGAATAAACAACTGATTTCCCGAAAGGTATTTATTCTACCTTACACATGTTCTACTCCAAAAATAGCATACTTGTTTTCTTATTGGGGTAAGAGCCACAAAACATAGGTTTCAGGATTTTTTTTCAGCTACTGATGGTTTGGGTGCAACTTCGGTATTGTACAAGCATCGGGCAATCATCTGTGCAGAATCACATAAAAAATCCTACCCCTATATACGGCTAAAAGTCTGCAACAGTGAGAGGGTATGTGAATCGAAGTCAGAGACCTTGACCATTCAGCCATAATGATCTCCTAAAGGATAGTTTTACTCCTTGTCAAAACAATAAGCAACAATGCAAACATATACTATTTTACTGTATATTCTATTTGAATAAACTTGGCTCAGTTGTTTCAGAGGAAACGAATTTCTTTGCATACATACACTAAATCCATCTTAATCAACATCAGAATTCCGAATCTATTTTTCAGTCTATCGTTTCTTTATCTACAGCAAAGAATCTACCGTTTCTTTATCTATCGTTTCTTTATCTACAGCAAATAATCTACCGTTTCTTTATCTACAGCAAATAAATACTGTATAACATTTGCTTAGAAATCGCTAGCTGTAGAAGGAAGATTCAATTTAAGAATGCAATTTATGTATATCCAATAAGACCAGAGTCAAATGAATAATAAATTCTATGTAAAAATCTTTTAGCTTCGCATTTGAAAGACTAGGTTTCAGACATTAAATGTTGAAATATACAGGGACAGGTAGATGGACAATAATTAAACACAAGGGAACAGAAAAGAAATTCATATACCTTTAATTACGACTGTAACATTTCCAGTCTGGTCCAGCTTGTTATTTCTGTCTGCAATACCGTTGTTAACAAGACAAGTGTAAGTTCCGCTGTCTTTAATCTTAAGATTCTTAATATCTATGATACCATTAGCAGGTAAATGTGTATTTGGTATGCTCACAGCTCCCAAAGTTTGAAACATGGATGTGTAAGTATATCTATTAGGTCGACCAGTCGCTTTACATGAGATAAGCAGGCTTGTATCTTCTTCCGGATCCGTATTACTGAGGTCAACAGTCACAGCTGGGGCATCTTTCATGAAATAATGTAATTGTGAACAGAAATAATCATGACGAATTATAATAACCATACAGGATACATTGATAAAACTTAAAAAATTGAAATAAATACGATGTCTCCCCATGCAGTTGATTGTATTACTATAGATTGCTGTACAGTTTCATTCAAATATTCAAAGCACTTATGAGTAGATGTGCTGACAACGCTTCATAGTTATAACAAGGCGTAATGACCAATAATCTAAACAAGAGATCACAGAGTGATCTTGGCGCCCAAAAAAGTGCCATTTTTGAGTGTTCCAAATTTCAAGACTTGACTAGCTCAAGGTCAAATTTCATTTCCGTACACAACACTGTGCATGTGGTCCAAATTTGAATGCTGTAGCTTGAGAAATGTGAACAATAGATCAATTTCAAGGACAAAGTTCTTTGTACACAAAACTATGCATGTGCATCAAGTTTGAAGGCTGTAGCTTGAAAAATTTGAAAGTAGGTCACTAGGTCAATCTTAAGGTCAAAGTTTAATTCGGTACACAAAACTATGCATGTGGTCCAAATTTGAAGGCTGTAGCTTGAGAAATGTGTAAGTAGGTCACTAGGTCAAAATCAAGGTCAAATTTCACTTCAGAACACAAATCTATGTATGTGGTCCAAATTTGAAGCCTGTACCTTCAAAAATGTGAAAGTAGGTTGCTAGGTCAATGTCAAGGTCAAAGTTTGTTTCGGTACACAATCCTATGCATGTGGTCTAAATTTGAAGCCTTAGCTACAGAAATGTGAAAGTAGGTCACTAGGTCAATCTTAAGGTCAAAGTTCATTTCGGTACACAAAACTATGCAAGTGGTCCTAATTTGAAGACTGTAGCTTGAGAAATGTGCAAGTAGGTCACTAGGTCAAAATCAAGGTCAAATTTTATTTTGGAATACAAAACTATGCATGTGGTCCAAATTTGAAGCCTGTACCTTCAAAAATGTGAAAGTAGGTCACTAGGTCAATGTAAAGGTCAAAGTTTGTCAAATTTCATTTCGAAACACAAAATTATGCATGTGGTCCAAATTTAAGGACTGTACCTTCAAAAATGTGAAAGTAGGTCACTAGGTCAATGTCAAGGTCAAAGTTTTTTTCGGTACACAAAAGTATGCATGTGGTCCAAATTTGAAGGCTGTAGCTTGAGAAATGTGAAAGTAGGTCACTAGGTCAAAATCAATGTCAGATTTCATTTGAAACATGGAACTATGCATATGGTCCAAATTTGACGCCTGTACCTTCAAAAATGTGTAAGTAGGTCACTAGGTCAATGTCAAGGTCAAAGTTTTTTCCAGTGCCCGAAACTATGCATGTGGTCCAAATTTGAAGGCTGTAGCTACAGAAATGTGAAAGTAGGTCACTAGGTCAAAATCAAGGTCAACTCATGTCAAGGTTCATCTTGCCACTCAAAAATATACATGTGGTCCAAATTTGAATGTTGTAGTTATTGACAAGAAGATTTTAAAAGCTTTTCCCTATATAAGTCTATATGAACCATGTGACCCCCGGGGCGGGGCCATATTTGACCCTAGGGGGATAATTTGAACAAACTTGGAAGAGAACCACTAGATGATGCTACATTACAAGTATCAAAGCCCTAGGCTTTGTGGTTTGGACAAGAATATTTTTAAAGTTTTTCCCTATATAAGTCTATATAATCCATATGACCCCCAGGGCGGGGCCATATTTGATCCTAGGGGTATAATTTGAACAATCTTAGTGGAAAACCACTAGATGATATCACATACAAAATATCAAAGCCCTAGGCCCTGTGGTTTTGGACAAGAGGTTTTTCAAACTTTTTCCCTATATAAGTCTATATAAACCATGTGACCCCAGGGCGGGGCCATATTTGACCCCAGAGAAATAATTTGAATCATCTTGGTAGAGGACCACTAGATGATGCTTCATACCAAATACCAAAGCCCTAGGCTCTGTGGTTTTGGACAAGAAGGTTTCCAAAGTTTTTCCCTATATAAATCTATGTAAATTATAGAAATAAACAAAGGGCCATAACTCACTCATAAATTGTTCAACCAGTCTGATTTTCAGGGGAACACAACTAGGGTACCAATACATCATTCTGACAAAATTTGGTCAAAATCCCCCCAGTAGTTTCTGAGGAGATGCGATAACGAGAAATTGTTAACCGACGGACGGAATGACGGACGGACGGACCACGGACGCAGAGTGATTTTAATAGCCCACCATCTGATGATGGTGGGCTAAAAAACATTGAATAAGAATATGTGTGCTAATTATACATGGAACTGCATTTATAATTGCTGTGAAGTTAAATCGAAATGCAACCAGTGGTACATGGTAAGATGTGCTCATGAAATTTCATAATTAACAGGGCTATGTATTGAGCCAACTGATATGACTACAGTCAAAAGTGTGTTACAGTTAATTCCCCATCCCAAACGAAAAATTTCTCTGTCATAAACAACTATGTTTCATCACGCCCAAAAATATTTCATATAACAATCAACTGGATTAAAGTCTTCCTGTTTGATGCGACAACTGTACTTCATTATACAACTTTCGAGTCCATCCCTCAATCATAACTTCGTTGGAAAGTTGGATTGTTACGGATAATCACTGTGCTTGGCTAACGCCATAACAACGACTTATACATATCGCAAGGTTTATCAGCTGTTTCAATAAATATGGCAGACATAAAGAACAACTCGTTGTTCTACTGCTATAAGAGGACATCGAAAGCATTCCAAAGAGCGGCATACCTTTGGGTCAGTTTAAAACAGATCCCGTTGTAACAAAAACGAATGCAGGAATTACTTGCGTGCTTGCATTTTATTATATGTTTGATGAGTTTACTTTTACCTTTTGAGATATCATGTGACACCTCTCATTAAGTTACGCTAAATTTTCTCGCCGATATTACATTTATAAAATGTAACACGTTTATTACAACGGGCTTTTGTCCGTTTGTATTTAGCACCACCACAGCCAACAGCAAATAACGGATAGTGTCATTTTCTTTCTGGCCTGGTGCCAGTGGTAAAACTATATATGAGTGCAGACAATAACAACAAAATCAAAATAGCGTCGTTGCTGCGTCCAATATACCAAAACCTAGAGCAGTGTTACAGTTTGGTACCCTGTTGTATAATTAGCATGTGTTACGTGAACTGGAACAAATTTCTTACAAAAACATATACGGAGTATCCAGTGTCATGGGTGCATTGACTTTAGTTAAGCTAATGGGAATGTTTTGGTAAAATCAAATATAATCTAGTTTCCCCAACAGTTTTGTCAACATTCTTTGACATGTCCCGAAGTATATCAACATCAAACTGTCAGTGAAATATGATTGCATCGAAAGTTATATATTTGCATCTATAGAATGTTGATGAAAGCTTAAAGCTTATTTTAACCGCCCTCGATTCCGCTCCCTGAAAAAAACAGTACAGTATCATATGGGAAGTCATGGTCGTCACCCCAGTTTGAAAAGGTAGTTTTCGATTGAGTGACATTCGAAATCAAATCGCTACTATATTTTTTCATACGTCATCATATTTTGACACCTACGTGGCTATTAAGTCCGATATTTTCACAGAACACTTTTCATTTAGTTTGACAACACGAGCAATAAAACAATCCAAAAAATTGAATGACAACGTTTTTACGTTCCCCCCAATCTCGACATCAGCTGAAGCAATCGAAAAAACTCAATAAGCTACAGGAAAATGTGACATGACAGCTTTATTTGCTTGACATTATTCGGACAGTGTGGGATGAAAACAATGACGGTTGTGATAACACTGATGAAATTACTTTATTTCATTTCCTATATTTTATCCTGAGTACATAGATTTTTATCAGTACAACAATTACTCAAACAGTAACCGACAGCTTCCATTTATGAATCATATGTTTAGAAAAGATGTCACGACAAACCTGTTCCTCATCTAGGGGATAAACCCTGAGACAAGATATTCGAATGTGTTGTGCTTTTCCACTTGAACTAACTTCGACGGCCTCGACACTACTGTAGAAAAATTGACCGAAATACAAAAACACACAAAACTCTGCCTGTTTATTGTTGATTCGTAACAATATCGTATTGTAAAGGAAATGGAGTATAACTGTAAGTTATCCACTAGATGGTAATACGTCAAAGAACTGCGATAAGTAATAAAAAACTGCTTCCGTATCTTGAATTCTTTAGCGGTATACTTCGAAAAGTAAAGGTAGTATAAGGTGTTGTATGTTCTACCTTCTGCCGCGGTAAATTGGGTGAAACAGGGGTTTCTTTTTCTGTTTTAATAAGTCAGTTTTTCAAGCAGAATTTCAAGGACTTTGGAATAGATGTGTTGATATGTTATACTTGTTCGTGTATATGCGCATGCAGAAAGGTCTATAAACTTTGTCCGCAAAATATAATCAATTGGTTCCATATATGCATAATATAATTTTCTAAAAGCGTTCGGTACGGAAACTTTCTCTGCATAAAGGGATGTTTTCGTTTCGATAATCGGATTGAAGATCGGTGTGTACAATGGGCAATTTTAACGATTTCGTATTATTGTTTAAGTTTTATGATATAAAAGGATGATATAATTTGCTATTTGAGATGTTTGCATGGTAGGCCATTTTTCAATGTAATCCGTACCAATCCCTTTAACATAATTTCTTTGTACTGAACGAAAATACTTACAGTTAACAACAACATTTAATTTCCTTTCTGTTTCAAAATTGTGCTGTGGATAATGTGTTGACTTTTCATAAGCATTACATGTGTATGTTCCATGATCTCTCCTGTCTAGGTCATCAAATCTCAAATATTTATCATAAGGAGTCCGTCCAATCCATCTTACTGTTGGTACTGGGTTTCCACTTGCATTGCACAATATAGATATGCTCTGGCCTTCGTTTCTCGTAATAGTTGTAATCACAATGTTACTTTCAAGAATGTATACAACCGGAGAATCTGTTAGTCAACAAATAAAATTATAACTAATTAACTATTTAAAAAACAACCGTTTCCTTAATAAACAGGACACAATACATATTCTGTGTTATTTGTGCTTTTGCACTCATATTTTAAACAAACTATCATTTATAGCAATCTGTATCATCATAACATTTTGCTTTGAAAACAAACCAACAGGCCCACGATGACCATAAATCGCTAAGCGGAGTTACATAGCCTGCTTAATTTCATTTTGGTCGATGTCCACGCGAGGAAAATGTTTGTGATATTATTTCGAAAAAGGGCCAGTATTTTCTGACTTCTAAAGTTTCCACTCAAATATAGTCGGGCAATGTGTGTGTAAGTGTGTAAGGAGTGATGGGGGATAATGACATAGGGCAATTTCAAACAAATGTAAACAGGAGAATTGGGTAGGTTAGGTATGTGGGACCTTAAAAAATGTTCGAGGGTCACCCTAAGAAAATTGTTGTTTAACGATTTTGAAATTGAACCGGCAGTTGTAAAAGAAAAGATGTTAGAAGTTTTCCATATAGCCACATATTGAAAACTAACCCCGTCCCCTGGCGAGCATGACATTTAACGAAACAAAATTATGTGAAACAATTTTAATACAAAGTCACCAAAGATTTTTTTCTGTGCATTTTTATCATATCAAGCAGAGAAGATTTTAAAAAGTTTTCCATATAGCTATATAGAGAAGACTAGCCCCGCCTACTGGCGACCACGTTTTTTAACGAAAACGAATTATTTGATGGAATTTGGAATTTGAAGGTAACTTCGTGTAAATAATTGTTTGAAATCGGGTTCAGAGAAGATTTTCATTTTTTCCAAATAACTAACCCCGACCCCTGGCGGTCTCGTGTTTTAACAAAACAGAATGATTTGCAGGAATTTAGTGGAAGTTTACCCAAGTATCATTTTTTTCTTTTGGAATCATTTTCAAATAAAACCAACAGTTTCAGAGTTGAAAATATAAATGTTTCCATAAAGCCATATGGCCATGTTTTTAACAAAACTAAACGGAGGGTCACCAAAAGAACATTTCTGTTAAATTATTTCAAAATTGGGCCAGCAGTTTCTGAAAAGAAGATTTTTAAATATTTTAGTTTTAGTTGCCATGACAACCAGAATTCAGCATGAATAACCATAACCTAGATTTGAATGTGAAAAGAAAAGTTAAGTTGAAATTAGCATGGTGGTTAAGGTGAAAATTTTCTTTAAAGTGAAGAAGGTGTAACTCATCGTCACCTAATAAAACGTCCAATATTAATATCGCGACGTCACATCATTACCTTCTATTGAAATGGCGTTTAATAAAGCAAACGGCCATTGAACCCGGAATAAGCTGGCTTGAATCTGGCTAGTGGTACGACCGTGTCCTTGAATACACCAAATATTATTTCCAAGCACGATTTTCATATATCAAAAATGTAATAAAAATAAAGAGATAATTTATATTCTGACATTTTCTTTACAAAAGGAAATATTTCCTGTCATTTACACCAAAACGTATACGAGATTTGTTTGTTGGGTGTTTTATTAAAAGAGGTTACGACCCAACTGTTTTGAGACATACCGCATGTTTAGTGTTCAACCCGTTTACAGTTGGACACTACGCTTCCCTCTTTGATTGCGTCTGACGGAAGAGGGGGAGGACTCTATGATGAGCAGTTTTTAAATCCTACCAGGACTGAACTGTTTTGATATTTGTCTTCTGGCCTATTTCGTCGGGCCCTTAAGGGTGTTTCTCTTGTTGCTCTGTCTTCTGAAAAGGCATTGAGTACATACGTTTTTGGTTCTTAAGGTTTGCTTTTTATATATTTATACACGAGCATTTTTGTGTTTTACATGCCATGCCTTTTTGTTTCCATTACGTGTGTTAGAGATTCACCTGGAGGGGATTACTTTTATTTACACTGTCCCATGTCTTTGGAACATGGTGGGGGTAAGAGTGAGGTTGGGTGCGCACCATAAACCGGTTTAAGCTCCCCAGTGGTGTTTTTGCCACTGACCGTTCCAAGGCGGTGCCCCACTGTGTTCCTTTGTTTGTTCGTTTTGTCTTTGTATGTTGACTTTGTGTGCGCGCGTGTGTGTATGCTTATTGTTCGTCTTGTCCTTATGTGTTGGCTTTGAGTGTGTGTGTGTATGTGTGTTGTTCGTTTTGTCCTGATGTGTAAGCTTTGAGTGTGTGTGTGTGTGTGTGGTGCACGCGTTTGCGTGCTGGGGGGTTCGTTTTGAGGAGGCTGCGCTTTTGGTGCGTGGCATTCCCTGTTTGATATTTTTCTTGTTTTTTAACGTCGCACCGACACCATTTTAGGTCATATGGCGACTTTCCAGCTTTGACGGTGGAGGAAGACCCCTGGGGCCCTATGTGCATTATTTCATCACGAGCGGGTACCTAGGTAGAACCACCGACCTTCGGTAAGCCAGCTGGATGGTTTCCTCACATGAAAAATTCAACGTCCCGAGTGAGGCTCGAACGAACCTACATCGGTGAGGGGCAAGTGATTTGAAGTTAGCGACATTAACCACTCGGGCACGGAGGCCCTACGAGATAAAATATATCTAGTGATAATGCACGGAAAATTTCATTAATCAGTCCGAAACTTTTTCTTTTTCCCATTTCAAGCTGCAACCATTTTCTACCAACTGAATTTAAATTAATCTTTACAGACACATCTATTGATGTAGCCTTTGTAATACCTTTCCAGGCAACTCGGAAAACTTAGAAATTATTTATATAGCGAATAATTCATGAAAAATACAACTACATAAGTAAGAAAAATTAAATAATTGGGTAATTCTAAAGGTTCAGCAGTATTCCTCCTGTATTAACAAACAACACACCTAGAGAAGAACAATAATTGTCATACTATATATGCCTTCTTTTATCTATAATTCTGAAACAACGTGTATGCAATTTTAACAAGATTAGTTGTAAAATAACAAACAATTAAACAGTAAAAGAATCAATTAAAAATCGTTTATTCTCTAGTAGAGACTTTACTTGAACGACTTTTCAAGCTAGCGGCCATTAACGTTTTTTTTTTCGTGAATTCGAGCCCTACACGCGCGGACATGATTTCCTTGCCTTTAATGTTTTTCGTGCAGTAATCTTTATTTATTGTTCTTTTTCGACTATCAAGAATTTCGCTGTGGCAATTTTAAGTTGACCATAAATACGGTGACCGGTATAACCGAGCTGGCTCGCTCGAATCCCACTGTGTCAAGTTATTAAACATAATATGTGAGAACTAATTCTACAGACGTTAGAAGTATACGAAAGATAAGATAGAGACTGATTATACTTTTATCATATTATTTAACTTAAGTATGAACCAGTTCCATAATACGCAGTTTATAGTGACACGTATAATCCGGTTACAACGTTGTCGTATTAAACTTTTTTAGTGTATGTAACACCAGATAAAAAGCGTGAAAATACGTCAAATGTCGCCTTGAACAATTTTTTTAAGATTTCATCATGTTTTGCTACTTCGTAGATCGAAAACAAACTCGGTAGTTAAGCATTTTATTTCTTTCAATTTGTTGAGAAAAGTATTTGAAATATCTATACAATTTTTGAACAAAAAAACTATGGATCTATAATTTTATTGCAGATAAGTTACTTCCGCATAGGGCATTTTTAGAACAAAACATGTTATTACAATCGACTACAGCTGTGGGAATTCAGAAGAAATCAGAATTAGACTTATCAAAATACAATACCAATACGTTTGAATACAGTGTCAAGTTCTGTGGATACAGGATAAAGCTTGAAATTATTGAATTGTCAAATGACTTATAATTTTAATTGTCAGAAATATGTAACCCCCCATTATTGTTCGCTCATTGAAATAAAAAATAAACCTATAACCAAATGTTACTTTTTGTTCGATTTTTATGTATATATTGGTCCTATTCAAAAACAAATATATCACTTGATTTTATCGTTAAAACAGTAAAATTCAATTCAATTCTTTATATTTAGATTAAAAATACATCAACAAGAAGGTCTTCTTAAAATTGATGCCAGCTCATTACATTTTAGTATAAAGTAAATGGATATAAATTAACATAATTACTATAGAAACCAGGACGTCATGTAACACAAGGAATGTGATAACTTACTTTTATTCTGACGACATTTACGTTTAAAGCACTTGAAACGTTCACATCTGTTGGACACTTCTTCACCTTTAAAAAAATCTGGGTGACGGTCGACGGACGGACGACAGAGACTCAACAATTCTTAAAACGTACAATGAGCACTGTCTGCTCAGGTGAGCTAGAAATAGAGCCTGGATGGCCGTATATCATTCACCTGACTCAAATGTGGGTAAATGAAGCCTTGGTAGAGGACCTCTACATAATTCTATATGTCAGATGACTTAGCTCAAGGCCATGATGCTTTAGACAGAAATAGTTTTTGAAGTTTTTCTATATTAGATTATGTAAGACAAGTAATCCCCATGGTCAGGGTTAATTTTGACCGAAAGGGCTTGATTTGAACACACTTGGTAGTGAAGTTTTACATGCCTTATGTTAAAGTTTTCGACCGTCAGGTTTTAACACCAGAAGATTCTTAAAGCACACGGTGAGCAACGTGAGCTTAGGCGAACTAAATATATGTCCAGGATGGCCGAATACCAATCACCTGACTAAAAATGGTACAT
>NW_026458985.1:0-7501 GCF_021730395.1 Mercenaria mercenaria
GATCTAAAGTGCAGCTTATGTGCTTAAATATTTTTCTTCTGAAAAAGCTATTTGTTGATAAATTGTTTCTTATACTAGCATCTGTCTTGAATATAATTTATCTTCATACAGTAAATACCAGCTGAGAAAATAAGAAATAAGGCTTAATTTCTATCCATTTAACTGTTTCGCTGAAGAAATTTCTATCCATTTAACTGTTTTGCTGAAGAAAATTTAGAAACCTGCAGATTTATTCTTTTTTTTTTTTTTAATTATTATTATGACAACGATATTTAATATCTTAGTGCAAATTCCGAGAACAAATATTCATAACTATTAAGAATATATTACCTTGAGAATATACTTACGAACAGAAGACACCAGCAGTAGAGGTCTAGAAGATTGAAGGCAGGGAACATACAGAAGAACTTGCACTGTGTTTGGCCACCTCAATGTCCCTACTAAAGGACTGGCACCATTTCACATTTCCATGGGAATACAGCGTCTCTGGCTCCCAAGCTTGTAATTAGAGAAAAGCCAAAACAGGAAAAACTGAACTTGAAATTATTTTAAGTTAAAAAGATTACTTATTAATTAATAAGGCAAGAATTTAATACTGCAGAAGTGAGCTACATGAAAAACAGATCTGACAATATGGCTCGTCCTGGTAACGGAAGGCAAACATTCAAAGGAAATCTGAAAGAGAGAAAATCCTGCCTGTTCCTGGCAGGCCTTGAACCTGAAAGAAATAAAATCCTGCCCAATGTATGTTCCGTCCAAGTAAAACATGCATTAGAAGACCTGGGCAGGGTATGGTCCTGAAACAAAGAAGAAATCCTTGCAATCCCTGATTTCCGTCTCTCTCAACAAAGGAACAACTATCATCTAGCAACCCGCCGGCGAGAATTGAAGACCAGTCATCCCCATTAAAGCTTCCCATCTTGCGGACATATTGACACCGGGTCCTCGAAGGTTACGCAAGTAGTCTTGATCAACAGTTAAGGGATCTGCCAGGCCTTGAAATCTGAAAAAAATATTCTGCCATCTCTGTATGCTCAGCTGTCTTAGGCAGACTTTGAACCTGAAAAAAAAGAAATCCTGCCTACCTCATAGAGGTGGTCCTAGGCAGGTCTTGACACTGAAAGAAAATCCTGCCGACTGCATGTATGGACGGAACATACAGTCAGTTGTCATTGGCAGGCTGTGGACCTGAAAGAAATAAAATCCTCACAATCCCTGATTCCCATCTCTCAAAACACAAAGGAACAACCTTCATCTAAACACTGCCGGCTCAGAATTATAGACCAGTCAATCCCACACATTTTCATCTTGCGGATATATAGACACCGGATTATCCTCGATGGAAACGATGACAAGTCTCGATCAATAGTTAAGGGATCTGTAAGGCCTTGGCAGCTGTAACAAAAAGCAACTCTGCCAATCTTTTGAAGCAGCATCTCCTCCTCAGCAGTCTGGAAGATTGGCAGGAAAACAAAACAAAACAAAACAAAACAAACAAACCTTAATGCCCTATATTGCTCACCTGACTTAGTTCTTACTTTAGATAACCTTGTGCCTTATTTGGCCTAGATTTCATAGAGACAAACAATTTGACCACCTCTCATGTAAAACAGGTAGATCATTAATCAAGTTTTTCAATGAATTGACCTAGTGACATAGTTTTTGACCTTGGGTACACCACTTCTGAACACGACCTAGATTCCATACAGACCAACATTCCCACAAAATTTTATGAAGATCAGGTTGCAAAAGTAACCGTTACAGTTTTTTACAAAGTTTTTCTATGATTTGAATATATGACCTAGTTTTTTTTTTCCAAAGTGACCCAATTACAAATTTATCCTAGATTTTAAACAGAGAAACATTCCAACCAAGTCTCATGGAGATAAGGTAGAAAATGTAACATTTGGAGTGTAAATGTTATTCTATAATATGACCTTGTGACAAAGATTTTAACCTAGATAACCAAGTTTTTGACCTTTACCTATATTTAAAGGAGACAATTATTCTGACCAAGTTTTATAAAGATCATGTAGTAAATGTTTCTTTGCTATGATTTGATTGGTTGACCTAGTTTTGACCTCAGGCAACCCAGTTTAAATCTTATCCTCATTTCTTATAAAGAAAGTCATTTTGACATAGTTTCATAAAGCGTGGCCTCTAGAGAGTACTTTCTATCCAAGATGACCCATTAACAAACTTGTCTGAGATCTGACCAAGTTTCATAAAGATTGAGCTAAAACTGTGACCTCTGAAGTATTCAATGATGCACGACACGCAGGTAAGATGACAGATGACAGACATAAGGTAATCGCAATAACTCACCTCTTAAAGATGGAAAAAAGTCCTTATCCTAACCAGAATTTAATGCAATATCAAGCATAAAAATAATTTAAACTGAAACACCAAAATTATTCAAAACTTTACACTATTAAATAAATTTTACAAAAATGAAGAGGGTCACAATAGTGTTAGATTGCTTGACCAAGTTTTACTATATTAAACTAGAGTGTAACCAAGATTTTTCTGTGATCCAACTTTTGACCGCAAATGATTCAGTTTGAACATTCCTCTCACTAATTAAGGTTATAGGTTGTATTAGATAATACCTGGTGAATTTTAACACAGATGAACTAAATTTATTTCACACCATTCAAAATGGTTTTATTCCGGTTACCTAGAAAATTTGGCCTCTGCCTTGGTAAGACTTCAAAATTGACCTTGTGACCTACTTTTTAACATAAAATTGCCAAGTTTCTATATTGACCTTAATTTATTGAATAGGGGTAGAAAATACCTCTTTACAGTGTTAACATTGGTTTTCTATGATTTTCAACCTCATGACCTACTTTTTTACCCACAATGACCAAACTTGTATATAAGATAGGTAAAGGTCTCCTGTGTTGTGCTAACAAGGATTTTTTTATGATCTGACCTAGTGACCTATTTTATTACTGATGACAAGTTCATACTTTTTTAGGATAAAGGAATATAGTAACAATATAAAATATGACAATTTATGCTAATTCCTGGGCTGTAACCTTGGTGGTTTTTGGAACAACTCTGTTCACTATTGAACTTTACCTAAATATCTTCTATTATCCAATTACAACTACCTTATGATTTTGTTCCATTTCATAAAATTTTGCCCCTAGGATTAAATATTCAAGAAAATTGAAATCAACTCTTGCATTCATTCAACTCATTTACCTGGCCACTTAAACATTACACATTATATCAACTTTTAGAACCATTGTATTTTACAAAATTATTCCTTATACAGACATTGCAAATGATTTTCCTAGATGCCAATTAATTTCAGTAAATTTAATTCATAAAGAAAACATTTTTGATAAACAATGCCAAAGTTTTAAAAAGTATAATATTTCAGTTACATTGCAAGAACCCACATTAATAATACAAACTGTCAAGAAAGACCTTTTTGGTAGTATTACCCACAAAAATTTTGATACAGCAATTTTCTACCTTAGCAATCTTATTAATTTTTTTCTTGACCTTGTAACCTGGTAACCTTGTCGGTACTAAAGATCCCCGTTTGAATTAAATGCACCATAAACCAAAATGTATTCACTTTCAACAGGATGGACTCTCATACCTTAAATTTACTTTATAACACCAGCCATCGAGTATAGTACAAATACTAAGAAATAGCAACCAACACTTCACTCCTTTGTCAAACAATGCTAGAAACAACGAAAGTACCAAATATATATACCAATCAAATTATTCTTATTTTTACAATTCTCTACTACGAGAGATGTAAAATTTGCAATTTTGACTTAAATTCAAGGGTCATTACTCTGGAAAGCTTTTCACTTTCATATTATATAACATGACCTACATATTCAGCATGATTGAGATCAAAGAACAAAAACTTTACTAAATAAATAAAGACAACCAGTATCAATTGGAAATTTTGACTAATTCAAGGGGCATTACTCTGGAGATGCTGGTCTTAACTTAATTAGTGATATTGACCTTTACTCTGACATTATTGGCAGTTGCAAAATATTCTGTAGCAGTGTTTCTGAGATCAAAGAACAAATACCCTTTCATCCAGCAGACATCGTTAGTTTTACAATTTTGACTAATTCAAGGGCAGTGACTCTGGTGATACAGTTATGAAACTTGACCTAGATTATATAGAAACAGTGCAGTCGAGATCAAAGGAAAGTAAAAACTGAACAGAAGACAGTCATTATTTACAATTTGACAGTAAAGGGCAGTAACTGTGGAGAAAATGGTCCAAAAAGGCTACTTGTCAAATTTAGTCTAGATTGTTACAGGGATACAAACTAACAAATTTGGTGGTTAAAATCAATGTAAAGAATATCCCTTGGTTCCGGGACTTGAATTTAAGTAACCAAAAATGATTTTTCAAATATTAATTTTTGAAAACCATTATATTGCAGAGCTTAAATGCTTGAAGTTTTAAATTACTTAGAAAGGATTCTATCAAACAGCAAAAACTCATACAGGCTGAATTGTTTTGAATTTATTTCTGGCCATTTAAGTGAAATTGCTTCTTCATAATTCCCATATTTCCATGATGATGAACCAGTTTTCTATTTTAAATATTTTTGTAATTAAAAGTTGCTAAATATTAAAAGACTGAAAGACTAAGGTCAAGAAGAATAATAGCTAAATGAAAAGCTAGCTGGCTGTATACAACCATACAATTTAGCAGCTTTAGCTAGCTTGATGGAAGAAATATACAACCTGGTAGCACACAGGAGAGCTACTTAGATTTAATGTATGGCTAGTATAAAGGAGATGTGTTTGCGGAATGTAATTTACTGCCAATAAGACCTATAGGATATTGGAATATATAGGATAGGCTTTAAGAAGCAAAGAATGTAAAGTGCTCCCTAGAAGAAACATGGGCTGGCTGGCTGTATGCAACATCTTTCTGGTAGCAGCTTTGGCTAGCTTGATGGATGAAATATACAACCCGGCAGTACATGTGAGAGCTAGATATAATTTTGGCCCTAATGGCAGAGAAGGGGATAGGTAGCTAGAGACAGGTGGATGTGATAGTTAGAAGGAAGAAATATATACCCTAGTAGCATCATGGGTGGACACCATGGGATAGCTAGTTAGAGAAAGATGGAAGAGATAGTTAGAAGGAAGATATATACCCTAGTAGCATCATGGGGGGACACCATGGGATAGCTAGTTAGGGATAGATGGATGTGGTAGTTTAAGACTGAAGAAATATATACCCTAGTAGCATCATGGGGGACACCATGGGATAGCTAGCTAGGGCTAGGTGGATGGGATAGAAGATATATCCTAGTAGCATCATGGGGGACACCATGGGATAGCTATCTAAGGCTAGGTGGGTGTGATAGTTAGAAGGAAGATATATAGACCCTGAAAGTAGCATCATGGAGGAACACCATGGATAGTTAGTGAGAGATCTATAGGTGGATGTAATAGAAATACTGTAGCAGCATAGGAAAGGAAGCTGGATGGGAAAACTAGCTGAATGAAGATACAAGCACAGCAAATAAGCTGTATTGATAGAAATTTAAAGCAATAAAGTAAAATAAAGAGAACTGATCTAATCTTTCAGTCTTTAAATATGGAGCTTTTTTAAATACTTCATTTAATAAATCATATGCTGAACTAATTTCATACGGATTGTTAAGACAAGTCAAGAAACATGGTAAACTTAAAAGTAAACAATACTTATAGTAACCTGCTTAAGCCTGAGATTAGGGCGCACAAGCGGTATGGCACATTTCATTAACTCTCAAAACAAAGCATTCAAAGGATCTTCTACATTTTTTTTTTTTTTTTTTTTTTTTTAATTTTGAACATATTCATTTTAAAGACAAAAATGGTGTGCAGTATGAAACTGCTCATTGACCTTTATGTAGTAAAAGATTCTAACTCTGCACTAAAATGGTTACTCCCAAATCATAATATCCTCTTAAGGCATATAATTATATTTAAACTAAATTCAATCCACCAATGTAAAACCTGTTTGTGTGATTTTTTTTTCACCACATACAGCTTCATTAAACTTGATGTGTACCTTCTATATTTGTAACATTTCTATGTTGAATATATAAAGAGATATGCTAGTTCCAGTTTATTTGAAAATATGTAAATCATACTTGAAATACTGCCAATTTGACCTTCCACCACGTAAACTTGACCCTACAATATATACTAAATTGACTGGACATGACTGAAAGTTGCATGATGAAAAGAATTTTGCTAAGTTATATAGGTCTTTTTCTGTGTTAAAGATAATATTATGGAATGTACACGAAAACCTGACCTTTGATCTCAAAATATGACCTTGACACTGACCCAACATGACTGAAAGTCATCTTATTTTGGTAAAACTTATGCCAACTTCTATAAAATCTTTTAAACAGGTAAAAAGATAAAGATTTTGCATTTGATCTCATCATACAACCTTGACCTTGAACTGACATGACTTTAAGTGGCCTCATTATCATAAAAAAATATGTACTAAGTCAATACTAGAAATATATTAAAACTCATCATTTTATTTTTAGCACAAAGTAAGGAACTGATGGTATTTATTTCATAGTACAAATTAAACCACATTAATAAATATTGCCAAATGTTTTTTTTTTCAAAATACTGAAATTCTGTCCAAAATTTATTCCACATGTATGTAGCATCTGGCTACTTTCCATTGAATTTGTAAAAAGCTATATAATGTATATATGTATATGTGACATTTTAGGAAAATGAAGACCTGAATGTTTTATTTTTTCTTTTAGCTACAATTTTGCTAATAGCATAAATGCATTATATGTTTCCAAATGATCTTCTCACTGATTTGAATACAAACACTTTTTCTTCCTGACTGCAAAGACAGAAATGCTCTATCAAAACTTTTCCTTCAATTGTAATTGACTGAATCGGTTTATAAAATATATGCTTGAAATTTCAGAAATCACAACTTAAAGAAAGGTATCTTTTTACCATTTGTTTCTTAAAGTAGTTCCCCAAGATAGATTTCATGACCTACAAGTTTAAAATCATGCAATGTCTGTGAAAGATATAACACTAAACAAGGCAGTCTGAAAGACAGCTAAATCCCCCACCAATGCTATGGATAGTGAAAGGGTAAACATTTGACCTATAGCTGTGACCTTGACCTTGAACTGACATGGCTGACTCATGAATTCTGCACAACGTCTTGATGAGGTAATCATTTGACCCAAGTTTCATGAAAATCCTTCAAGCGGTTTAGGAGATACAGAGCTCAAACCTTTGACCTTGAGTTGTGACCTTGACCCTGAGTTGACAAGGCTGACTTATGAGTTCTTGATGCGGTGATCATTTGACCCAAGTTTGATGAAAATCCTTCAAGGGGTTTAGAAGATACAGAGAGGATACAAAATGGAAGGCTCAAACCCTTGACCTTGAGCTGACAAGGCTAACTCATGGGTTCTGCACATCGTCTTGATGAGGCGATCATTGACCCAAGTTG
>NW_026458986.1:0-63058 GCF_021730395.1 Mercenaria mercenaria
GATCATTCTTCATGCACATTCACACAGTTCAGTATATTCATTTGATACTTTATTATTGCTTATTTACTTCATAGTCATCAGTACTTTCAGTTTATCTTTATTGTTACAAACTGCATTTAATATCATTACATATTTTCATTTTGTATTTACATCAGCTATTTTTAGTAAGACCAGTTATGAAAGAACTCTGAGTTATTTTTAGATTAAAGACAAAGAGCTTACATAAACATTGTCAAGGTCATACCTGATATGTAAGATAAATGTTGAATGGCTTATCAGAAAGATGCTGACCAATCAGAATGTACTTTACATCCTTCATGGTTGACTGCATTCTGGAAGAGTTTACCTCAGTAGAATTTCAGAGCCATTTCTTCACTCTGAAAGGAATTTTTGGACTGACAACATCTTAAAAACTCTCTTAGGGTTTAGTTATTAATGATTAATTAATTTTGTATTTATTTTTGGCTATTTATTTAACCTAAGAGTTTTACTAAATTCATTGTAACTTTTCTCTAAATTAGTAAGTAATTTTCTTTAATTAAGTAATTTAAATTCTATTGTTTTAACAGTAATTGTTTCAGATTTTCATCTTTAAATACTTTTAAGTAATTATTGGTAATTAATTTACATTGCTGTTAATTTTACACAGAGTCATACAAGTACAGAGTCACAAAAATACATTTAAAGTGAATATTATTTACTTTTAGGCAGAACTTGAAACTTCAATCTTTTTATTCATTAAGCTGATTTGTCATCTTTATCGGTATTTTTGGCATTTTTCTAATATGTATATTTAGATCTTTTTGTAAAATATTAGTTTAGAAAGTTAAGTAAAAATTTGGTTGGTTTTCAAATTTATTCAGCATTTGTGTTTTTATTTTCCCTTTCAAAGTAAAGGGTGGTGTCATCCTGACGTGTCAGTAATTCTGCCGTAATGATTTACTACTAGTAAACGGCTAGTCTAACCACTGCTTCCAAGCAAACTATAAAACGAACATATATATAGATAGACTGTTAAACAAGACAGCGTTAAGCAAAACAAAATTTTTATTCCCCACAACACAGTATTAGAACATATCCTATTTTGTGAAAATGAGCAACAGGAAAGAGGGTTTCATATTTTGCGAGACTGAATTCTTCTTTAGGAACTTCCTCTGCAGACTTTTAGTTGTGCCAATGCAGTTCAACATCTCCAGTGACATGTTCTCCAGTTGTAACAAGTAAATCTTACAGCCTATTACTTCCAGTAATCTATACAGAAAATTTTACAAAACTAGAATGTGTCTGTAGGACACCGGGTGTGCCCCCCACTGGTACAATTGTCACAAATAAGGGGCAATAATTCCAATGTTTGCAGTCTTTATTGGGCATAGCCTCAACAAACATTTTATGAAAAGGATTCGTTATTCTAGGCCATATACTTTTTGAATTATGAGCATCACAAACAAAAAATCCATTATTTTGGCTATTTCAAGGGCTATAACTCTGTAATCAGCACTAAGATTCTCAAGAAGAATGCCAAGTGTGCAAGGTCACATCATGATAAAGACTCGAGCAAGGTTTCATGAATTTACATCAAATATATTGGGCACATAATTAGGTAAAAATGTGCATATTTTACAATTTCAGGGGCCATAACTTTAACAATAGGAGGTAGAGCCAGCAAAGAAAATAAGAGATGTACAAGTTTATTTCATGATAAAGACTTATGACGTTGCGTACGTTGTTGGCGAACATCGGAAATTTTTCAGTTTCGTTCACTTCAATGTTTCATGAAATTCGTTTTAGAAATACGGTTGTTTACCTTCTTATATCACAAGAAAGGCAAAACAATCTCCCTGTTAGTAAATATGATCGCATTTACGTTTAACAATTAGTAAAAATTTAATTCGACATAGAATCATAGAAAACAACACTAAAACGTCATGTAAGATGTAACAGAATTCACCAATGTGCATTATTTAACGGCTTGGTAAATTCATAAAATTATTTTTTTCCGTCAAATAAGAAGACTCGGTGACGTGACGTTAACTATATTTGACGTCATTGCAGTCATTTGCTGTTCAATACTTCCTGTAACAAACAGGAAGCAAAAGACAGTTCCAACTGAAAACGTAAGATTTTATGTCTTTCCTCGACCGGATTTATTAAATCTTCTGTAGTTTCTTTAACTATCGTATGTTTTCTATAATATTTATTTTGACAAAAAGTACATAAATTCTACTTTTGAATTAGTAAGTTGTTGTCCTGTTTTAACTTGGATAATGGCGCTTAATATATGTATACTTTAATCTAGCCGCGATGTCACACGTGTCAAAAAATGCACAAAATAAAATTACGAAGTTGTTACGTGCCGAAATATGTACAGAAATATGTATTTGTTTACAAACCTGCGACTACAGTCTGAAAGTACATACAGTTGTCTGCAAATTGATATGCATAAGTCTAACATTGAATATAAATTAAATTTATCACATGAAAATTCCAAAATCTAGCCGAAATGTCACAATCGTGAAATTAGTGTAACGTCGACGTTATGTTTGGAAACTTAATAACGTATACGCATTAAAACTGTATCCGAACATTGCAATATAATTCACTGTCTGATAAATAATTTGATCGAATAAGCATCATTCGACATCTATATCAAAATATTTCTTTTAAATGTCGGAACGATATGATTAATGAAAACTGTAGCCCAAACACCCCAAGTAATCCCTGTAACGTCAAAGCGGTTAAAAACGACGATAGCGTCAGTTACGCTAATGTACGCCAACAATGAGCGTAACGTCTTATGCAAGTTTTCAACCATTTATATTAAATGCTTTTTTGATCTAGGTGTGTCACAAGGTGAAAATGTGCAATAGGGGGCGGACACAAATGAAAAATATGAGGTGCACAAGTTTATATGATTAAGACCTATGCAAGGTTTCATGAATCTATATCAAATACTTTTTAAGCTAGGCCTGTCACAAGGTGAAAATGTGCATTTTTTACTATTTCAGGGGCCATAACTCTGAAAATAAGGGGCAGACTTAGACGAAAAATAGGAAGTGCGCAAGTTCACATCATGATTAAGACTCATGCAAGGTTTTATCAATTTATATGATATACTTTTTGAGCTAGGCGCGTCCTAAGGTGAAAATGTGCATATTTTACTATTTCAGGGGCCATAACTCTAAAAATAGGGGGGCTTAGCCCAACTAAAAGTAGGAGGTGCACAAGTTCACATCATGGTTAAGACTCATGCAAGGTTTCATGAATCTATATCAAATACTTTTTGAGCTAGGCATGTCAAAAGGTGAAAATATGCATTTTTTGACTATTTCAGGGGCCATAACTCTACAAATAGGGGGCGGACCCAAATGAAAAATAGGAGATGCGCAAGTTCACATCATGATTAAGACTCATGCAAGGTTTCATGAATCTATATCAAATACTTTTTGAGCTAGACATGTCACAAGGTGAAAATGTGCATTTTTGACTATTTCAGGGGCCATAACTCTAAAAATAGGGGGCGGAGTCAGACGAAAAATAGGAGGTGCGCAAGTTCATATCATGATAAAGACTCATGCAAGGTTTCATGAATCTATATCAAATACTTTTTGAGCTAAACATGTAACAATGTGAAAATGTGCATTTTTGACTATTTCAGAAGCCATAAGTCTAAAATTAGGGGGCGGAGTCAGACGAAAAATAGGAGGTGCGCAAGTTCATATCATGATAAAGACTCATGCAAGGTTTCATCAATTTATATCAAATACTTTTTTAGCTAAGCGCGTCACGAACTTCGGAAGGACGCACGGTTGCACAGACAAGACCAAATCTATATGCCTCCCCCCAACTATTCATTGGGGGCACAAAAATCTTTGGATATGTTTTTTTTAGAAATACCTTGCCAATGCTAAATTAATGCATTAGAAAATTATATAAATTTAATAATTTTATAAATTTTAAGAAGGAAAAGACATACCTAAAGTTAGACTTATTCTGTTCAGAAATTCAACACTCAAGTTCAAGACTAAGAACTTTGCATTTAAGACTTATTATGTAATGATGCTTATCTAAGATTTATTTGACACTACATACCTCAATTTTCCACTCTCTGAGAGTTCTATTACCTTCTTCCAGTAAATCACAAAATTTTCCAGTTTTGTCTGGATACAACACTAGCTTCTTCTGTAATATAAACAAAGAGCTTGACATTTTTACTTCTAGAAGCCTAACATTTTATGCTGATCAAATATATAGAACTATCTTTCATATCAAAATATCAAAGAACCAAACTAATTAAAGAAACTGATAGCTGCAAAGGAAATATATTTACACACTTTAATATACATCTTTCAAAATGACCCTACTTTAAAATGTTTTTCTACAATCAACTAAGTGGACCTATTTCATGTACAGCAAGTCAACACTTTATACTGTGACACTATCATTTATAAGCATGTACTTTTTGTAGATAGGCAAATCCAAGAAATGTATTCCCAAAAGAAATGTATTCCCAACATAAACTGTAATTCCCATTTATTTTATCTTTCTCCAATTGATTTATCCTAATGTCCAACTGAAAAGCAGAGTCTACACATTTTACATTACCAAAATTCTACTTTGAAACATCACTACATATTTAAAATAGTTACATCTAAACTTAATAAAAAGTACGATTTTTTATGCAAATAAATGTACTTATATCTATAAAGCTTTTTCAGGAACACTGCTGAATGGGAAAACATACAAGAGGGTCATTGACCCTAAAGCGCTCACCTGTGTACAAGGCTTCAAGTGTGTTTGTATAAGTACAGAGTTAGGTTTCTTCTATGTTAGCCTATATTATATACATGACACACACACTTTGGAACCTAGGGAAATAATTTGAACAATTATGGTAGACATTACAAATCTGATAACACATGCCAAATATCAAGGCTCTAGCTATTATTGATTCAGAGAAGAAAAGTGACCACACACCCTGGCAGCTATGTTTTTTACAAATCGGAAAAATTTGAACAACCTTGGTAGCGGGTCACACAAGAACCAATTGTGCAAAATTATTTAAAATCGGTATAAGATTTTTAAAGTTTCCACTATATACATATAGGAAAAAAGTGACCACGCCCTCTGGCGGCCATGCTTTTTGACGATTCAAAATAACATGAACAATCTTGGTAGAGGATCACACAAGGACCATTTATGTAAAAAAAATTAAGATTTGGCCAGCAGTTTCACATAAGAAGATTTTTAAAGTTTCAACTATATACATATAGGAAAAAGTGACAACACCCTCTGGCTGCCATGTTTTTTGACGAATCAAAATAATTTGAACACTCTTGGTAGAAGGTCCCACAAGGACCATTTGTGTAAAATTATTCTAAAATCAAACGAGAAGTTGCATACAAGAAGATTTTTAAAGTTTCCACTATATTATAGGGAAAAGTGACCACGCCCTCTGGCAGCCATGTTTTTTGACGAATCGGTATAATTTGAACAATCTTGGTAGACGGTCACACAAAGACCATTTGTGTAAAATTATTCTAAAATCAGGCCATTAGTTTCACACAAGATGATTTTTAAAGTTTCAACTATATACATATAGTGGAAAGTGACCACGCCCTCTGGCGGCCATATTTTTTGACGAATCAAAACAATCTTGGTAGAGGGTCACACAAGGACCGTTTGTGTAAAATTATTCTAAAATCGGACAAGCAGTTTCATACAAGAAGATTTTTAAGGTTTCCGCTATACATATAGGGAAAAGTAACCACACCCTCTGGTGGCCATGTTTTTTCACGGATCGGTATAACTTGAACAATCTTGGTAGAGGGTAGCATAAGGACTATTTGTGTGAAATTATTTCAAATGCGGATCATTGGTTTAGGAGGAGATGTCGTTTGAAGTTTTTTCTATTTTTAGCTCTGGCAGCCCCTGTGTACAATTAAGTGGAACTGTTTGAATTTGGCAGAGGACCACCAAAGGAACATCATGGCCAAGTTTCATCAAAATCCATTCAGTGGTTTTGAAAGAGATGTCGTTTAAACACAAATGTTGACGACGGACGACTTGACGCACGCACACACTGACGGACACAGCGTGTTCACAATACAGAGATATCAGGCTAAAGAGTTGGCCATCTGGTCATAGTTCAAACGCTGAGGTAACACGGTAATAAAGATCTCTGAAAGAAAAAATTTATACATAAATGGCTAGCTTTTACACCAACTGAAGATTTTCTTCTTGTTAAATGCATCTAACCTTTCACTGTAATGACTCTGTTCTTCAAGTAAGAAATTTGACTTATCAACATAAAAGCAAGGTAGAAAACAAAAGTTTACATATATACTTATGAAGACTATGGCACCATAGTCCTAACCCTTAAGCATCAACAGGAGGATGAAGAAGGCTGAATGATTCCTTCACCTGTATTCTAAACCAAATATCTAGTATCCAATATCTCCTAGATTTCACTAAAACATTCTGACCTGGTTTAATGTTAACCAAGTTTTCTATGTTTGACCTAGTGACCTAGTTTTTGACCCTTGACAACAGAGTTACAAATCTGAATAAGACTTTGTAAGACAAACATTCTGACAAGGTGTCACAGAGGCCCCACTCTTAAGTGTTAAGTTTTTATCCAAGATGACATAGTTTCAAACTTTTCTAAAAAGTTCTAAAACTTTTGGCTAAAATTGTAAAAATGTTAACCACACATGGCAACAGACACAGGGTGATCACAAAAGCTCACCTTGGGCACTTTTTCTCAGGTGGGCTTAAAACATCATTCCACTAAAGTAATTTGGTAATTCAACATGGAAAGGCATTTGAGTATCTTTTTATTTCCATATCACATAAACTTATTTTCTAGTCAGAGATCATCCATTTGAAATGAAACAGATGCAGTAGTTTAAAAGCACTATTTCCCAAATGATAAGTAAGAAACAATGTTGCCAGGCAACTTCTCAACACCTTTTTTAAGTACCAACAATTGCATTATATAAAATCCAAGGAATTATAAGTTCCCTTGGTTTTGTAAAACCCCATATTTTGAGCCACACTTTTTGTTACAGGTACAAATATTTACCTCAAACAGAATGAGTGGAGTAGATAGATGGAAACCAAATCTCTTGTTCAGTTCTGGCATTAACTCAAACAGAATGAGTGGAGTAGATAGATGGAAACCAGCTTTCTTGTTCTGAGTTCTGGCATTAACTCAGCTACAAATATAAATAACAATGAAAATTTAAAGGCATATATTTTCTACAAGCACCAAGAAAGCTATTGGAACTTCAATAAAATATTACAAGAGGGCCATAATGGCCCTATATCGCTCATGTGTTATCATTGCACTTAAGGAAAAGAAGGTCAAAAAATCATAATCAAGATCAATCAAAAGAATCGTGTGAAAATATAGTTGAAATTTTCTTAAAGGTACAGATATGTCAAACAACACCTATACATTGGAGGTACCATCCATGTTGTACCACAAAAAAGTGGTCTCGGTTTTTCCCTACGGCAAATAATAAAAAAGTTACTAAATAAGCTATTTATAGTAACATAAACAGGAAGTAATTAAAAAATAAAAAAAAAATTATTGTAAGTGAACAAAAGAAGGATCTGCCAAATAAAAACAAGAAACGCGGCAATGCCACGAAACCAGGTTTTCAACACTTTTCATAGGAATAAACAAGAGTGCCAGAATGTCACAATATACGCCCGTCACAGCAAATTTCTTTACTCTAGCACCTGTATTTGCAGATGTAATTTTAATTTTGTGGTTGTTTAGTAATTATTGTAATTCTTTTGTTTTTCTAAGTCCACAAAAAAACTCCTTACCAGGTAGAGATACCTTAAAATACACCTAAAATTAGAAAGTAACAACTATGTTGTACCACAAAAAAGTGGTCTTGGTTTTTCCCTACGGTCAATTATAAAAAAGTTACAATATAAGTTATTTATAGTAACAACTAAGGGAAGTTAATCTTAAAAAAAAAAAATACAAAAAAAAAAAAAAATACAAAAAAAAAATTGTAAGTCCACACAGAAATCCTTACCAGGTAGAGATTGGTCAAAATACACCTCAAAATTAGATGTAACATGCATGTTGTACTACAGAAAAGTGGTCTCGATTTTTCCCTACGTCTAGTAATGAAAAAGTTACAATATAAGCTATTTATAGTAAAAACAAAGGGAAGTAATTCTAAAGAAGGGAACTGCGCAAGACACTTCGTCTCATGATGGTGTATAATTGTGCCAAGTTACATCAAAATCCCTCTATGCATGAAGATATGCTCCGGACAAAGTTTTCATTCTTGTATCCTTTGACCTCTAAGTGTGACCTTGACCTTAGACCTAGTGACCTGGTTCTTGCGCATGACACTCCGTCTCATGATGGTGAACAATTGTGCCAACTTTCATCAAAATCCCTCCATGCATGTAGAAGATATGCTAACCCTAACCCTAACCTTATTTTTAGTAACAATGACCTTGACCTTGATCCCAGAAACCCCAAAATCAATCCAAAGCTACAACTTTATATAAGTTTTCTATACACCAAGTTTCATCATGATAGCTCATTCCTAAGTTAAGTTATTGACCGGAAACCCTTTTTCTATTTTAAGTAACAGTGACCTTGACCTTGACCCCAGAAACCCAAAAATCAATTCCAGCCTTTGTCTTGATATAAGCTACATACACACCAAGTTTTATTCAAATATCTTTACCGAAACAAAAGTTATTGACCGGAAACCCTTTTTCTATTTTAAGTAACAGTGACCTTGACCTTGACCCCAGAAACCCCAAAATCAATCCCAGCCTTTGTCTTGATATAAGCTACATACATACCAAGTTTTATTCAAATAACTTTACCGAAACAAAAGTTATGGACCGGAAACACCAGTTTGACGCCGCCGCCGCCGCCGCCGCCCGCCCGCCCGACCGACATCTATCCCAATCTAATAACTCAGGTTTTCGTTGAAAACCTGGTTAACCTAACCCTTACCCTATTTTTAGTAACAATGACCTTGACCTTGATCCCAGAAATCCCAAAATCAATCCAAAGCTACAACTTTATATAAGTTTTCTATACACCAAGTTTCATCATGATAGCTCATTCCTAAGTTAAGTTATTGACCGGAAACCCTTTTTCTATTTTAAGTAACAGTGACCTTGACCTTGACCCCAGAAACCCCAAAATCAATCTCAGCCTTTGTCTTGATATAGGCTACATACATACCAAGTTTTATTCAAATATCTTTACCGAAACAAAAGTTATTGACCGGAAACACCAGTTTGACGCCGCCGCGGCCGCCGCGCACCCGCCCGACCGACATCTACCCCAATCTAATAACTCAGGTTTTCGTTGAAAACCTGGTTAACAAGAGCACTGCAATGCAACACAAATGTAGAGCAATATACACACAAAACAAAGTCATATGACCTTTTACCCCTAAGTGTGACCTTGACCTTGAAGTGAGCCATCCGAAACATGCGCTCTGCACATCGTTTCGATGAGGTGAACATTTGTGTCAGTTTTCTTTCAAATCCTTCAAGGGGTCCAAGAGTTACAGAGCGGAAGGGAAATTGCTAACCAACAGACAGACAGACAGACAGACAGACAAACAGACGGACACCGAGGCGATAACATAAACGTCCCTTAGGGCGTATAAAAAGGAATCGAGATCTAATGGTGATACAAGTTGTGTGCAAGTTTGGTTAAAATCAAATCATAAATAAAGCTGCTATTGTGAAGACAAGGTCAAAATAGCTAATTATGGCCCTATCAGGGGCCATTACTCTGGAACCCATAATGGAATCTGGCCAGTTCAAGAAAGGAATCAAGATCTTGTGGTGATACAAGTTGTGTGCAAGTTTGGTTAAAATCAAATCATAAATGAAGCTGCTATTGTGCAGAGAAGGTCAAAATAGCTAATTTTGGCCCTTTCAGGGGCCATAACTCCCATTAAGGGATCTGAAATCACTATCGTGCAGACATGAAATTGTGGACGGACGACGGATGGACGGATGGATGGATGGACGACGACAGACGACGGGCGATTACAAAAGCTCACCCTGTCACTACGTGACAGGTGAGCTAAAAAAATAACTTTTTATCATATTTGTTCAAATGATATACAAATATAACTAATGTTCTCTATTCGTTTATCAGGTGACATATTCCAGACATGATTCATAGTCCTAAAAATCTTCTTTTTTTACATGTACAAGAGTAAATACAAATTCATCAACGAAAACTTCAATAACAAGAGCTGTCAGAGGACAGCAACGCTCGAATATTCAACAGCCTTGTCAATTGAATGAATACAAGTCGAAAAAGGGGCATAATTTTGTAAAAGTGCAAAACAGGGTTATGGAACCTGCACAGTGCTAATAAGCTCATGGCAGTGGACAAGTGTGTGAAGTTTCAATCCATTCCCAGAAGTGGGTAGTGAGATACCAGTTTACGTATAAGAATTTAACCAAACACTGCTAAGTTGAAAAAGGGGCATAATTTTGTAAAATGCAAAGTGGAGTAATTGAACCTTCGTACTGCATGTCAAATCATGTCAGTGAACAAGTGTATGACGTTTCAATCCTTTCCCATTCGTGGATACTGAGATACCAGCTGTGCCCCACACTCAGGTACATTTGTCACAAATAAGGGGAATGATTCAAATGTTTGCAGTCTTAATGGGGTATAGCCTAAAAAAGAATTCATTATTCTAGGCCTTATACTTTTTGAGCTATGAGCATCACAAACAAAAAAATCCACTATTTTGGCTATTTCAAGGGCCATAACTCTGTAATAAGCACTAAGATTCTCAAGAAGAATGCCAAGTGTGCAAGGCAACATTATGTTAATAAAGACTCAAGCAAGGTTTCATGAATTTACATCAAATACCTTTTCAGCTAGGCACATAATTAGGTGAAAATGTGCAAAAAGGGACTTTCTAATGTAAAACTCTACACATTACTTTGATCACTGCATTATCCAAGTCTATTCAATCTTTAGTTTTTGTATTTCTTGATTTCACTGATTCGATAGAAATCCTATTTGTCCAAAATTAAGTGGAAAGGTACCAAAATCTCAAACTAATCTTGACCATTGCTTGAGCACAACTATTCACATCAATCTACTTTTTACAGCCTTTTTTTTTGAAATTTTCTCTCTTACATTCCTCCTAAATACAAATGTAATTAATACAATTTTGAAGAGGTGTTGTAACTTACTGTTTTTGTCAAAGTGAGGTAATCGTCTGTTGTTGCACTCTGGACTTGCTGTCTCTACAAACATAGTCCAAGTTCAAATCCTGTACCTGTTATGGTGAAACATATCTGTGTAATACATACAGAGTTTATATGATTTTGTTTGTGAAGAACATTGAATTGAGAAAAAACAACCACGCCAAAATATTATAACTTGTCAAATGGCTAGTGAAATTTACAAAAGAATGTAGATAAAGGCTAAAAAACATTATACAAAAGTAATGCCAGCAGAACTGGAAGTCCCCTATCAAATATAAAACATACTTACAGTTTTATTAAGGTCTGCTTCAAAATCAAGCAGTGTAGGTCTGTAAGTTTGATTTTGTCGAGCCTGGAAAGGCCACAGTCGGATCTGTTGGGACTGGATATTTCTGAAAATACAGGAATTCTTTACTATACTGTTCAACTATAAATGTTTCAGTTATTCTTAATTTATACTAATTTGTTTTAGCTCGATTGTGATGAAGGCTTCAAACTTATTGGAACCACTCTCGAGTCAGCTTCCTGGAAAAACCAGTACTGGTGTCATATGAGAAGTCATGGTCATGACCCCAGTGGGGCTTGAACCCACGACCCCTGGATCGAGCAGTCGACACCTTATCCACTAGATCACAGCTCCCCTCAGTTATTCTTGAAATGACAAGAATCCCAATTATACAAAAGTATGATAAAGTTCTGAAATCGCAATGAAAAAAATTGAATCCGTACACAATGATAACTAGAAAATGCTTTTGTAAAAAAGCGCATGTCTCCCCCAATGCAAAGTCCTATAGGCAAGAAGTCAATAGGGGTCAGGAGCGAAAGTCAAAGAGACACTGATGGTTGGCTGCAATAGGGATCATCTACTTGGCATGTCCAGTCATCCCGCTAAATTTCAACACTCTTGGCATAGTGGTTCTCAAGTCACTGTTCAGGCTCCTGTGACCTTGACCTTTGATGAAGTGACCTCAAAATAAATAGGGGTCATCTACTCTGCATGTCCAATCATCCTATTAAGTTTCAACATTGTAGGTCAAGTGGTTCTCAAGTTATTTCCAAAAAATGATTTTACATGAACAGGCCACTGTGACCTTGACCTTTAACAGAGTGACCCCAAAATCAATAGGGGTCATCTACTCTGCATGTTCAATCATCCTATGAAGTTTCAACATTCTGGGTCAAGTGGTTCTCAAGTTATTGATTGGAAATGGTTTTCCATGTTCAGGCCCCTGTGGCCTTGACCTTTAACAGAGTGACCCTAAAATCTTTAGGGGTCATCTACTCTGCATGACCAATCATCCTATGAAGTTTCATCATTCTGGGTCAAGTGGTTCTCAAGTTACTGACCGGAAATGGTTTTCAATGTTCGGGCCCCTGTGACCTTGACCTTTCACAGAGTGACCCCAAAATCAATAGGGGTCATCTACTCTGCATGACCAATCATCCTATGAAGTTTCATCATTCTGGGTCAAGTGGTTCTCAAGTTACTGACCGGAAATGGTTTTCCATGTTCAGGCTCCTGTGACCTTGACCTTTCACAGAGTGACCCCAAAATCGATAGGGGTCATCTACTCTGCATGACCAATCATCCTATGAAGTTTCATCATTCTGGGTCAAGTGGTTCTCAAGTTATTGATCAGAAATGGTTTTCAATGTTCAGGCTCCTGTGACCTTGACCTTTGACGGAGTGACCCCAAAATCGAAAGGGGTCATCTACTTTTCATGACCAATCATCCTATGAAGTTTCAACACTCTGGGTCAAGTGGTTCTTTAGTTATTGATCAAAAATGGTTTTCAATGTTCAGGCCCCTGTGACCTTGACCTTTGACGGAGTGACCCGAAAATCAATAGGGGTCATCTACTCTGCGTGACCAATCATCCTATGAAGTTTCAACATTCTGGGTCAAGTGGTTCTCTAGTTATTGATCGGAAATGGTTTTCAATGTTCAGGCCCCTGTGACCTTGACCTTTGACGGAGTGACCCCAAAATCAATAGGGGTCATCTACTCTTCATGACCAATCATCCTATGAAGTTTCAACATTCTGGGTCAAGTGGTTCTCTAGTTATTGATCGGAAATGGTTTTCAATGTTCAGGCCCCTGTGACCTTGATCTTTGACGGAGTGACCCAAAAAACAATAGGGGTCGTCTACTCCAGCAGCCCTACAACCCTATGAAGTTTGAAGGTTCTAGGTGAAATGGTTCTCCAGTTATTGCTCGGAAATGAAGTGTGACGTACGGACGGACGGACGGACGGACGGACGGGGCAAAAACAATATGTCTCCTGGGGGAGACATAATTATTAAATGTGTCTGAATTAAAAATCTTTAAATTGAAATTCTACGTACCAGGTTTTCTGCTAATATTTCTAAGAAATATTTCAATGTTGCTGACTTTTTAGTACTATATAATTCATTTCACTTTATGGTACAAATTGAATCAGATGTAACTAGAAGCTTATACATACTAGGCTCAAGAGTTTTCGTCGTGGAAATACAAGGGAGGGAAGACAAAGCTCACAATCACTGTCAAGAGAATCCTGTGATGTCGACTCAGCAGTCCGGGTATAGCTGTCCTTGTAAAAGATAAAAATGCTGAGCTATTAAATATACAGCTTATAAATGTATGTATTATTGTAAACTTTTCTGATCGGGTGGAGTTAAAAAGGCTTGTAAAAGCTGTTGCTGATTTATGAGACATTAACAGTAAAGTTAATACAATAAAAGCACCAGTCCCAATGTTTCAGTATATCTTGCCACCTCAGAATCCCTCATTTTTCGCGAAAGTCCCTTTGGTAGTATAATATGCCTGCCTGATGGTATAGCTAGGCACCCTGACTTAACATTCTTAACATATAAATGTATTTTACCTTTGAAATTAAAATTAATTTATCTGAAAGCATGGAGATTTAAAAAATGTTTCTTTGCACTTTATGCTTACACTCACTATTACAGGCTATAGTAACGCTGAAACTGTCATAAATGGATAAGGTAGAAACACCGAGTCCAATCGTTACCTTGAAAAACCGGATCAGTAACGCATGATCTCGGACCAAATGGAGCGGTTTTGGTGATCTGGGGTAAGGAAATTATATTTTTCTGTTATTTGTAAATCATTGTTAAAGACGGCATATAGTGGAAGATGTGCTCCGAGTATAATGAAGTACTCGTTGCAATTCATTTTCCAGCAAATCTAAGCACTTTTTTTAATTACTTTGGAAAACCACGTGAAAAAAGCAGGTAAACAATATCACAACCCAGAAAAAGCATTATTTCATTACGTTCTTCGGCAAAAACACTTAATTAACACTTTCGAGTTACACTGACACATTTCCTGTAACGTGTTTTATCATAAACGATTAATTATGTTTCTTGGAAGACAAATATAAGGTGATTCATGACCGTGCTGGTCAGTAATGCAGGAGACACAGGATAAGCGACTGCAAAATACAGCAACATAAGAGCTTCGGGATTTTCTTCTGTGTTCTTTTTCTTCAATTTACAAGGAAAAAATACTTTTAGTCATTTCATTTATCTATCAAAACAGTGATAAGTAGTGGCAACACAAAGAATAACACGATCAAAAAGATATTTAAATGCTCCTCTCTGATAAAAGTCATGTCACAAGGTTGCTCCTAAATTGAAGTATATGGAAAGTGAATAGATTAACAATAACCTGATGGCATCAGTTTATGATAAATTTTATCTAAGAATTTGAAATCATGCAGTACTGATTCTTAAGGTATACAATTTATACTGGTTGTAATAACAATAGCTGTCCGTAAGACAGCGCGCTCCACTTTGGGGATTTGACAGTAAAATGAATATATGTCTGAATAAGAGACCTCTACTTTAAAAGAACGATACATCAAGGGGCATAAATCCATCAAATACACAAATCTGAGTTATTAGGATTGTTACAACACATGCAGATGATGATGATAAAAATATATTTTGAGTTTCAAGTCATTATCTTATATAGTACCAAATTTATGTCCAGAAAACAAAGTATGTAAAAATTTAAGTACAAAAGGGGCATAATTCCGTCAAAAATACAAATCAGAGTTATGGGGATTGTTACCACACATGCAGATGATGATGATAAAGATACATTTTAAGTTTCAAGTCTTTATCTTATATTGCATTAAAGTAGTATCCAGAAAGCAAGATTGCAAAAAAAAGTTTATGTACAAAAGAGGCATAATTCTGTCAAAAACACAGTTAGAGTTATGGGGTATCTAGCCACACATGCAGGTGATTAGATTATAAACAAATACTTTTAATTTCAAGTCATTATCTTTTAAAGTACCAAAGATAATTATGTCTATAAACGAAGCTTTCGAAAAAAATTAACATGAAAATAATTCAAAGTATAACTCCTTGGTAGCCTTGACCTTGGGTATAATGCCTACACATACTTGGTTGTATGCTGGACAATGTTTATGTGAACTTACAGTATGATATAAGCAAAAGTAACAAAGATATAACAGAAAAACAAAGGTTGTCGAAAAACTTTAACCTTAAAAATAACGTAAGTATAAGACCTTGGTGACCTTGACCTTGGGTATAATGGGCCCAGTCCCTCTACATACTTTGTTTGTATGCTGGACAATGTTTATATAAAGTTACAGATAGATATAAGCAATAGTAACAAAGATATGACAGAAAAGGTTGCCGAAAAAACTTTAACCAAGAAGGGTCATACCAACGCCGGCGCCGGTGCGAGTAGTATAGCCCCCCTATTCTCCGAATAGTGGAGCTAAAAAAAGCGTTCCACGTTTTGGACATGCCACTGGGTTCCATGTTCCATGTTTACATCAGCTCGCCAGAACAGTATGATTTATTACGTCTGTTACAATGGAGAATTTGTCTTTGTGTTTTTCATATGTCCCTTCAAGTTTGATTTTGTTGGGCAAGTTTGATAGCATATGGGTTCAAAATTTCTTTTCTTTTTCAAAACTGCGAGGCACACACTAGCTTAAATACAATGGACACGATTTCGTCAAATATATACACCTATTTCTATAACTGTCATATTCAATGATGCTGTACAATAAGTTTTAAAACATAGAATAATAGAAACAGATGGCTAATTACAAATTACAATTCAAATATCCGTAATACGTAACAAGAGTACAGACATAAATCCAAATTAACGTAAAGGAAATTATGAAAATCTTAGTACCCTACCATGTCACATTGGAATGTAATGACATTCAGATCTGTACTTCTTGTAAGTCAGAATGGATTTCCTGATGTTGTTGCTTTTCTGAGCACGGAAAATGATTTATTTTGATTAACTATATATGATTTTCTTTGTTTCCAATGCATGTTACCTTTTTACCATGACAAAGGTTACAGAATTCAACTTTACTTGTGCAGAAACTTTTTTTTGTGATATTAAATTTCCAAACTCCAAATGATGTTACTTTTTTCTTATTACACAAATTCCATCAAAGCAAAGTTGTGGATTTTAACTCTTATTTTTTGAATATTTAAAGGCGCCATTTGATCATATTTTGTTTTAACTGACCTTATTAAAATATTGAGATGTCACGGTTGAAAGACGAGAATTTAACAGTTTTGATGTCGATGCCAGTTTTCAAATCACGGTTTGATGACGAGTTTTTGTGGTTCTTTAGGCACGTGTGAATAGTGTCAATATACGTTGCGCATGTGCGGACACCAGGATAGAGCCACCGATATTCCTCAATTCGAATGATGACTTCCTCGCATGACAAGTATTTGCGAGCATAAACGTAATGGACCAGGGTGACCAACTCACGTGACATTTCGGTTACATAGAAACCGGAAAATCGCTGATTCAGGTAGCATCTTTGCTAAGCTTATAATTTCCTTTTAATATAGGAAAACGAGTGCTTTCCTCGACACAAAATGTCTGCCAGACATTCTCAATACTTTTCCCAAACTCTTGGCCCAATTTTTTTCGTAGACGGTAACAGTCACACCAGGAAAGAATGAGCTAATGTTTCACAAGCAGTGCCTGACTACATATTTTCTGTAACTTCCATGTACAAGATCTGTCTCCTTTTTAAAAGAATATTAATTAATACAAATTAAGTTTACAATTTGTGGGTGTTGTAGCACTCTGATATTAATTCTTACTAATTAAGTTCAAAATGTACTAGTATGAACGAGTGTTTCAGTAGAATATCGAAAATTTATTGCCCTTGATAAAGCTGGTTAATCTCTGGGTTGGAATGAGCTTGCTGGACAGACAGTGACTGACCATAGTGTTTCTGTAATTTCCATGTTCAGATAGATACTATCCCACATATAACAATAGAGAGAACAAAAGATTAGTCATATGTAAGAACGTCCGTCCGTCCGTCACACTTAATTTCCGATAAATAACTGGATAACCAGTTGACCTAGAACCTTCAAAATTCATAGGCTGACAGGGCTTATAGAGTAGACGACCTCTACTGTTTTTGGGATCACTCCATCAACGGTCAAGGTCACAAGGACCTGACTATGGAAAACCATTTCCGATCAATAACTTGAGAACCACTTGACCAAGAAAATCGATACTTAATAGGATGATTGGACAGGCAGAGTAGATGACCCCTATTGATTTAGGGGTCACTCGATCAATGGTCAAAGCCACTGGGCCAGAACATGGAAAATTGTTTCCAATCCATAAAGTGAGAACCATCAGGCCCAGAATGTTGAAACTTCGTGGGATGACTGGACATGCCGGATAGATGACCTGTATTGCAGCAAACCTTCAGTGTCTCTTTGACTGTCGCTTCTGTCCCCTATTGACTTCTTGCCTATTACTACTAATTATACTGGGGGAGACGCGCTTTCTACAAAAGTACAACAGCATTTTTTAGTTAAGTTCACAACGCAGGAGTAAGAGTTTCAGAAAAACAGATATATTTATTTTACTTTGTTTTCTTCTGCTCTAACACAATTTTAACTGTACTTTCAGGCAAAAGAATGTTTCAAAATGCATAATTCCATGTCCCATTTTAAACTTTTCTCCTTGTTTTAGGTTTATCACTATTTTTTCAACACTAGTGTGGTAAAATGTTTTCTTGCTATGGTCCTGATTTAAGTGCCTGTAACAAGATGGAATACAATGTAAAACTGTACATCGGTAAAGCATCTGTTTAGTCATATTACAGTGAAATACAGTTCATCCTAAAATTGAAGGATACGCAGTTTTATTTTACTTTTTTCAATGAAATTGTCAAACTGTATGAGTGTAAGAGCAGCAGCATGCATTTCAAACATTTCTGACGTAAAATGCTTTCTTTAAAATTGTTCAATCCATAATAAACATCTTTTTGATTAACAAGAGTTGTCCGTAAGACAGCACGATCAACTATTCTCAGTGCTTGACACTTAATTAGAGCTTTGCCAGTAAAAACCTTATAAAACTTTAACAAAAAAATCTAAGTTAAAAAGGGGTATAACTCAAAATTCAGTTATGGGGAATGTTTCTCTTAGTGCAGACTTTGATAGTGAATAACGATTTTAAGTTTCAAGTCAAAAGCTTTGATGGTAACAGTGATATTTGACTTTATCAAAAACTTTAAACAAAAAATTCTATGTTAAAAAGAGGCATAACTCTGTCAAAATTCAAATAAGAGTAATATGAGGATTGTTTCTCCTGGTGTAGACTTTGATAGTAAGTAACTAGCTAAAGTTTAAGCTTTGATAATAACATAGATATTAGACTTTATCAAAAACTAACTAAAAATTCTAAGTTAAAACGGGGCATAACTCTGTCAAAATTTAAATCAGAGTTATGGGGATTGTTTCTATTGGTGTAGACCTTGATAGTATATAAATTTTAAAGTTTAAAGTCAATTGCTTTGATAATAAGAGATATTTGACTTTATCAAACACTTTAACCAATGGCTCGGCAATGCCAACACTGGGGCTAGTGCAATAGCTCTACTTTTTCTTCAAAAAGACAAGCTAAAAAGGCATGGTTTGCTGTTATGATTGACAGACATACAGTCAAACTTTTTTCTTTCGAACTCAACAGGACAGGCTAATTTGTTCAGTTTTTAGCAGTGTGAGCAGTAATTTACAAAATGTATGTATAATTTATACAAAGATTGTCTAGGGATCTGTTTATTATTTCGAGCAAAGAGCTGTATTCAAATTATACGAGTTCGAGCGAACAAACTATATTATTTACATATTTATATATTGTAAAATTTACAGCTTCTGCTATACAAATAAGGTCTCCATTAAAGTCCCTGCATTATTTTAGAAGACATGTTAACCCAATATCATGCTGGACACAACTGATTTTGCCTTTGCGACCAGTGTAGATCATGATTAGCCTGCACATATGTGCAGTCTGATCATGATCTGCACTGTTCGCCATTCAGTCTGTATTTTTTGGTAAGCACCCCTTTCAACAGTTAATGGAACTGTCCAAATTGAAAGATGGACAAGTTCATTATAGAAATTTAGCAGGGTAAGGGTTAAGTGTCCCTACAAGTTTACATAACTTTCTTTTTCCATTCATTTGAAATATTACAAATAGATATAGATATATTTTAGTAAGCCATCCCTTATTCATGGCTTTGTTGTTGAAATTAGAGGATTTAACATAAACATGTACAAAATGTACTTCTGCTTCAAAATTATACGAAGTATTATATATGAATTATCATTTCCGTATGCAAATATGGATGCAGCTTTTGGTCCATATTTCAACATGTAAACAGTATGCAACATTTAAGAATGTGCAATAAATGAGGCATCTCTCCAGTTTGAATGTTTAATATGAGCCAAAGTAGAATTTTCAGTCAAAATAACTTTAAAGATGTTTTTCACAATTATTTCTAGCGGACAGAATTTTTTGTAACTTTGCATATTTATAGATTGATGTATGACAGGTTAAAATAAAAAATAAAAATGATAGGTACCCGTGCTTCTTTTTTAAATATTCAAAGTTTATTAAGAACACCAAATCCGTATTTTTGTCTGAAGAAACAATACATACATGTGATAATAAAACTACTGCAAACAACTATTTATTCAAAGTTCCACTCTGATGTTACTGTTTATGCATCACAATTAATGAAACCACTATAATATGCATAAAATGTCAACATATAGATATATTAACTCAGAAAAATTACTCTTGACAGATGTCGAAATTATCTGAAACTGAGAAAAACACAAAGTATTTCTTAATGAAAAAATCTAGCGGATAGAATTTTACCAAATTTTATATTATGTAAGCTAAAACTAAGACGAAAAAATCTAAACCCAAAAAATAATATCAACCCGTGCTTGTTTTAAAGAAAAAATAAAAAATATTCATTCACTCCACCCACAAAAGTACTTTTTCATTACCCCACCCACCTAAAAATTATGAACATTTTTTTTTTCTAACAAAACAAATTGCACAATATGTTATTATCAGTTTCTTAACCAATTTTCTTACTCACATGCGGAATAATGCTCCTTTAAGGTTGCATGCCTCTAGGTCAAATACTTTTTGAGATATGTGCTAAACAAGCTTTCACATACCATTTACCTATATATTTGAGCACGTCAAGGGACATAAATCTGTTTTTACTGAATGAAACCTCAATAAAAGCACTGGTGCACAACTTCGCATGCTGAATTTAATTCTTGTGTGGTTTCATGACTGTTGGCGCATATACTTTTGAGGTACATGCGACACAAATGTTAAGACCCTTTATGTACAATTTGACTGTCAAGGGCCATAACTCTGGTCTTACTACGTGAAATGCGGGATGGGCACAAAAAGTATAACAACATTTTTAGGAAGTCACATTTGAACTTGAAGGAGATAGATCTACGTTACGATTTTCTGGAATTTTATTTGACTCGGAGTCGGCTGCATCATTACTGGACGGAATAGTTTACTTTCAAATTGGCTGTCCACAATGTATTCGATTCAAGCACTTTCTACAACTACTCCTCCAATAAAACATCATCACTTTTAAAGGTAAAATATGGATGCACGACCTATATTGTCAGTACATACGATATTTTTTTATGCGAGTGCGCTGCATATCCCAACAATTATGCCCTTTCGGCGGCAAATCCTGAACTTTACAGTGGTTACCGCTTGCTGCGCGATTGAGCTGCGCACAAAATATTGTGATGAACTCCTTTAAATCAGCATACATGATTAAAAATTAACACCATATTCCTGTTCTGCATGGCTGAGACTGTTGTATAAATATACTGGTACTGATGATAAACCCAGACAGATGATAAAGTCAACCACCTTGGAAATATTCGAATGCAATCGGTTATTTGTAAAATTGAACACACCATCTAATAGTTTCCTCTTACAACACCAACTGGTGTAAACAAAAACAAAACTGGTAAATATTCTATATAAGTAAATTACTTATCTGTATAAAAAATATTTATCCAAAATTACTGGGGAAGAGGGTGTTTTTTGCGCATGCTCACTGTCGACACATGAAGGCCTGACATTAGGTCACGTTTCATTACTTGATCAGGAATGACTTTTGCAGCTTTTAGGGGAAAGTTTCAATATAATACTATGAAGAAAATTATGTAATTGACAAAGTGGTCGAATTTATCATCAGTCAACGTTCGTACATTCCCCATTTTACAAACCCCTTTCAGGGCCTCTCTTCGTGCAAGTTTGCTTACTAAATATCAATTTAAATTATGTTAAGTTTTCACCAAATGTTAAGCTTTATTTTGATACCAACCATTGATTACAATTTGCAGAAATAAAAAAGTTACAGGTAAAAAACCTCATGTATGGGTGGCGGTTACCGCCAAAATTAGTAAATATACAATCCATTCATAAACAAGTCAGTCTGGACTAAGTGCAATACATTTCAATGTCGTCTAGTTCAAAACTCCACCCCATCCAATATGTTTACACTCAATGCATTGTATTTTAAAACCATTTAATACAAAACTTCATTCCATCTATTTAAACATGGAACGATGCACTGAAAAACTTGTTGCGATGCACCGTAATATGAAATCATCCAGTAAAACATGAAACTACGCAGCTCAATGTGAAGCCGTTTAACACAACATGAGTACGTGCAGTGTAAGATGAAATGATTCGTTACAACTTGACGCTGTCTTATGCATATTGACACCGCTTTGTGTAATTAAGAGCGGTGTATAAATACTTGATGCCATGTCCAATGTGAAGACGTTTAATGCAACATGAGTTCGTGCAGTGTAAAGTGCAATGATTCATTAAAGTTTGGTGCCAACTAATGCATACTGAAACCATGTCGTGTGATTTGGAGCGGCATATCAAAATTTGATGCCATGCAGCCAAATGTGAAACCGATTAACGAAACACCAGTATGTGCATTGTAAAAGGTTAATAAGACTATCAGTTAATAGGTTTGACCTTCCATAAATATTGATTCTGGTTAAGTTTTACATTACGTTCCTTCTGTTGCCTTGACGTATGTTAGGGTTTCGCCTGGCAGCTAGGTATAACATGGGGCTAAGAGTGAGGTTAGGTGCACTATATACCGCTTTAAATCCTCAGTGGTGGTTTTGCCACTGACCGTTCCAAGGCGGTGCCCAATGTGTTCCTTTATTTGTTTGTTTTATCCTTGTATGCTTATTTTGTATGTGTGGTGTGTGAGTGTTGTTCGTGTGTGCCTTTGGGGAGGCTGTGTTTTTGTTTTTCCTGTTGGATATTCTTCCTTGTTTTTACGTAGAAGTATATTGAAATTTATCCAAAGACCGACCTTGTGGTAAAAATCTAACATTTAATTTTAAACATTTTCTGCGAGTTATCTGAATATTTAAAGGGACCTCATTTTGTGAAACATTTTTCTTCTCAGTTAAAGCTTTGTAAGAAGTTTGCTTCGTGAAACAGACTCAGTAAAAGAAAAAATAATGACAAAATTGAGTTACTTTTTAATCCTATGAAATTTATGTTTACATGTTTATGCTTTTAGACAGTGTATCAAACTTACATATATTTCACTATTTTTTTTTCGTGGTTGGGATGGGGTGTGTGTGGGGGGTTGGGGGGGTGAGTTGTTTGATTGTTCTTGGTTTAAAGCCGTTTTACAGCAGTATTTCACTTATGTAACGACAGGCAGTTAACCTAACCGGTGTTCTAGGATTCTGTACTAGTACACACCTGTTCTCAGCAGGTAACTGCCAACTTCCCTACATGAATCCAAAGACCTGTTATGTACATTTGTATAATTGACGATGAATGATGTGAGACACAATGTCTTTTATCAAATCGTCACGGAGAACAAAGCCAAGCCTGGGCATCGGACTCGCGACCCCAAGATCTGTACATCTGCGCTCAACCTAATTGAGCTAAACAAGCAGGTTAGAGGTGGAGAGTAGGAGGGGAGTGGCGGCGGAAAATATTAAGCTGTTTTTAAACAGTCCTTCATTTAAGTTGGACAGTCAGTTTCCTTGATTTCATACAAGTATATCCACAAGTATTTGCTGGCTTTCCAACTTAAATGAAATATTGTTTAAAAACGGAAAAAGATCCTGACCAACCAAAACAACAACAACAAAAAAACATATTTCTGATAAAGCTTAACCTAAGAAGAAAGATGTTTCACGAAAGTAAGGTCCCTTTTAGTATTCAGATAAATCGCAGTACTGTAACTGTTTAAAATTAAATGTAAGGATAGTACTACAAAGTTGGTTTTAGGACAAATTTCAAGATGTTCTTTATGTAAAACTGATCGATAATCTATATTTATAACAGGTCAAACTCGTGTTTTGTTAAACGGTTTCACATTTGGCTGCATGGCATCAAATTTTGATACGCCGCTCCTAATCACACAACATGGTTTCAGTATGCATTAGACGGCACCAAACTTTAATGAATCGTTTCACTTTACACTGCACGAACTCGTTGCGTTAAACGTCTTCACATTGGACTGCATGGCATCAAGTTTAAATACACCGCTCTCAATTACACAAAGCGGTGTCAATATGCATTAAACAGCGTCAAGTTGTAATGAATCATTTCATCATTCTTACACTGCACGTACTCACGTTGTGTTAAACGGCTTCACTTTGAGCTGCATGGTTTCATGTTTTATTGGATGATTTCATATAACGTTGCATTTCAACAGGTTTTCCAATGCATCGTTCCATGTTTAAATAGATGGAATGAAGTTTTGTATTAAATGGTTTCAAAATACAATGCGTTGAATGCAAATGTATTGGACCGGATGGAGTTTTAGACTAGACGGCATTAAAATGCACTGCACTGACCGACTTATGGATTGTATATTTACTAATTTTGGCGGTAACTGCCGCCCATACTCATTTTCTGTGCTTTAACACTTTATGCACGATGGGTGGTTATAGGTCTGGCGTAATAATTTCATGAGGTATACCCCAAAATTATCTTCGGATATGGTTTTCAAGGTTCCTGTAGAAAAAAGTGGGGTTAGCACTGATTTCCCCGTCTGTCCAGACTTCTACAAAAGGGATTTTGGAGCTGTAACAGCTTCCCCCCGAGCAAGGAGGTCTCAGGTGATCTAAATTTTTAAGTACGTCAGCTTTACAAAATACCATATGTACCTGAAGACATTACGATGGAGATGTCACTTGCAGAGAACATATGTTGTGAAGAGTTGTAGAGGTTCGTACTTCATGTGGAGATGTCATTACTCGCAGAAAAACAGGTGCATACTTTAATATAAGTTGCCAGTTTAAAAAAGTAACTTTCAATGAACAGTCAAGTACTTCATTTTGAAATGTTTTCAGTTACTTTCAGCAGCCTGCTTTCTGAGAACAGGGTAGATTTTCGTGGGAAGTTTCCAGGTTTTTTTTTGCAGAAAGATTGGTGCTTCATTCGAGACGTTATCATTACCAGCAGAGATTGATGTGGATTTTTTGTCAGTTACTTGCAGGGAACTGGTTAGTACTTCATGTGAAGAAGTTGTCACTTACTTGCAAAGACTGGAATTAGCATTTAGGAAATTCAATATTGATGGCATTACTAACTGCTGTACCTGATGAAAATACAGTTAAAAAGCTGTCTGATGACAGCACGCTAGACTATTCAAAAGCTCATCAATAAAATGGATTTTAGAATAGTAATGTTACAACTATGTTATGGTAAGGGTCAAAATTATAAAAGTACTTACAATGGCAGAAATTTATATGCAGTATTTACACACTAAGTACAAAAAGGGCATAGTTCTGTTGTAATACAAGTCTAAGATACGTGACCTTGTACACCGACCCTTAACATAGCTTTGTAGTCTCAATTCAACAGCCTTAGTGCTTAAAAGATTTTAAGTTGCATGCAAAACCTCGGTATGAACGAAGTAGACAGAGGTGTATAATTCTGTTAAAATACAATTCAGAGTTATTGAACTTGGCCCAGTGACTGTATGCAATGACCCAAAGACGTGTTAAGTTTCAATACAATAGCACCCCGCACCCCCTTAAAATGTTCTCAGAAGTTGTCCCCTTTATAAAAGCATGCCATTTGTAAAGAAGGGGGTGATCAGGTGTGGGAACTTCACATGTTTATAATAAATGTTCGCTGAAAAGAATGAAAGAAGTTTAATGAAATTCTACCAAATGGTAAGTTTGTTATGTACAAATATGTGGATTTTTAAACAATTAAAGGAAATCCAGATGAAATTGTGTACACAACCACATTATGGTGATCTAAATTCAGTTTAAGTTTTATAGTTCTGTCAAATATATCAGAAGTTACGAAGCAGAAATTGCCATATTTATATCACCCTATATAGTTAACACTAGAAACTTCTAAGGGCCATAACTCTGACGTTACTTGGGCAATCTGACTTTAACTTGACAGGCCGCAGAACCTCATAGTGGTAAACATATATTATATGAAAGTTTTATTTAAATATTCCCAACAACTTCCTAGATATGGCTCTGGACGGACGGACAATGCCAAAACTTTATCCCCCATACTTCATCAAGGAATAATAAAAGTAAACAATTAATTGTTCAAATGTGAAGTTTAAGCACTGGGACATAACTGCAGTTGCATAAAAACAAAGACATTTAACAGTTCTCTAAAAATGGTGCGTGTTTAAAGATGTGAACTGTCCAGAGTTAAGGCCCCTTCATGAAGTCCCTTTCCAGAATTCAGTACCTATGTGAGCAAATTGATGATGCTTTGATAGACATATATGTATGTTTTATATGCTGTTTAACATTTAACCTGCTAAGTTTCTAAAATGGACTGGTCCGTCGTTCAATTTGGGCAGTACCGTTTATTTTTCTAAGGGGTGTTCACAGAAAATTTACTGACTGAATAGCTAACAGTGCAGACCATGATCAGACTGCAAATGTACAGGCTGATCTTGGTCTGCACTGGTCACAAAGGTAGAATCACTTTTATATTGTTGACAGAGTAATATCGCCCGTCATACATGTGCACACTGGCACTATAATTTTATACAAGTATTCAAAGTCTCACTTGAATATCTTCGATAGCGTTCAAGATATTTGATACTACAAAAAAGCTTTAACCAATGCCGACGCTGATGCCAGGGTTAGTAGTATAGCTGTCCATATTCTTTGAATAGTCGGGCTAAAAATTAACAGACGAACCAGGCATTTGAAGTTTTAATATTTAAGGGGGGACTACTTTTTGTGGATTTCATGGATTCATCAACCCATTGAACAATTGAAATTGCCATTCCTTTTATCTTCTAAAAGTTGAAATCTGCATATTCATTTTCCCATACAATGGAGCCAATACTAAGAATTTCCTGCCCCCAAAATTAAATGATATCCCCTTGGGAACACCTATGTGCAGCGAAATAAATCTGTTAATGCAGTAGAGATGTTGAAAGTTTCTTACAAATACTAATACTATATGAGCCGCCCCATGAGAAAACCAACATAGTGGGTTTGCGACCAGCATGAATCCAGACCAGCATGCGCATCCGCACAGTCTGGTCAGGATACATGCTGTTCGCTTTTAAAGCCTACTGCAATTAGAGAAACTGTTAGCAAACAGCATGGATCCTGACCAGACTGCTGGTCTGGATCCATGCTGGTTGCAAACCCACTATGTTGGTTTTCTCATGGCGCGGCTCATATATTCTTCATCTGAGAGTAAAGTAACAAATGCTGTTGAAAGACAGCATTGCTCTACCATTCAGCCTTGTCACTTATATAAATAAATGAATACCAGTAGAACATGGCTGTTGAATAGTTGAGCATTGCTTACCTCCATCAGCACATGTCAGTTGAATGAAAATAAGTTGAACAAGAGCCATGTTAGACATGGCTAATCCCCCCCGCCAGGCATATTATAATTGAAGGCTAAAGTTCCTGGCAAGTTAGTATCTGAAAGTATTAATTTTGGGCAAAGCTTTGAAGAACCGTTTAGTTGTGGTCCGCATCAGGGGTTTTAAAGATGTGGAAGAAAGAATAAGTCAGCTTTCATGCAGGTATGGCTAAAGTCTTCATAAAGAGGCAAACTTGTGGTGTGCTTGTTTCAACAGAGAATGCAAGGAAACTATCAAGAAGCTTGGTGTGTATCTAAATTATTAACACTAGAACCATGCACCCAAATCTTCTGTTGACGGTGCCGCCTCGGGAAGGCAGTCACAGGCATTACACAAGCAAGAACTAAAAATTTGGAAGAAAAAAAAACATTTGGAAAAACAGTATGTCCCCATGTGGGACAATAATTCAAAAAAATATATGAAAAAGGGGAATAACTCAAAAAATAGGCGGGGTAGAGTTATTGTTTTTGCACACTGCACTTCCTCCCAATGTGTTCTATCAGTGTGAAGTTTGAAGAAAATCCCTCCAGTACTTTTGGAGTTATGCTCCGGACAAAGATCGTTGCGGACACACGGAGAGCATTTCTAATATCCCCCTTCGCCTTTGAGAAGAATGCTCATTGGAAAATCCGTTGCTGTAGAAATTCTTGAAAAAAACTGTGATATATTTTTAAAAGAAAATATGAAAAAGGGGAATAACTAAAAAAATAGGCGGGGTAGTTATTGTTTTTGCACACTGCACTTCCTCCCAATGTGTTCTATCAGTGTATGAAGTTTGAAGAAAATCCCTCCAGTACTTTTGGAGTTATGCTCCGGACAAAATTTTTTAAGAAAATATGATCAAGGGAAATAAATCAAAAAACAGGCAAGGTAGAGTTATTGTTCTTTCACACCGCACTTCCAATGTGTTCTATCAGTGTATGAAGTTTGAAGAAAATGCCTCCAGTACTTCTGGAGTTATGCTCTGGACAAAGATCGTTGCGGACACACGGACGGACGGAGAGCATTTCTAATATCCCCTTTTGCCTTTGGCTGGGGTATAACAAGAGCACCGCCTTGCAGATGCTGACACTCATCTTTTTTTTTGTATAATAGAAAAATTATATATTAATTAATTAATTATATATTAAATTGTGTGTAAGGGTGTGTAAGAGCACCGCCTTGCAGATGCTGACACTCATCTTTTTTTTTTTAAATTATATATTAATTAATTAATTAATTATATATTAAATTGTGTGTAAGGGTGTGTCAAGGGGATGAGGAGAGATGGTGCGCACAAGATTGTGTCTATGTATATAGTATAGTAACAAAAAAACAAAGTCCCATAACTCTGCAAATTTTTTTTCTAAAAGAACCTAACATGCCCCATGCACAACTACTGTTGGTACTGATCACTTGTGTGAAGTTTCATTAAATTCTGTCAAGGGGATAAGGAGAGATGGTGCGCACAAGATTGCGTCTACGGACAGACGGCCAGACAGAGACAACCTGAAACCAGTATACCCCCCCTTACAACTTTGTTGTCGGGGGGTACAATAAATCTGATATTTTCTAAGTACAAAAGGGGCCATAATTCTTGCAAAAAGCAGGACAGAGTTATGTTTCTTGCTGTACCTGGTCAGCTTATGATGGTGAACAAGTGTTGCAAGTTTTAAAGAAATAGCTTTGATAACTTATGAGAAAAGCTGACCTAAACATAAAACTTAACCAAGAAATCTAATATTTTCTAAGTACAAAAGGGGCCATAATTCTTGCAAAAAGCAGGACAGAGTTATGTTTCTTGCTGTACCTGGTCAGCTTATGATGGTGAACAAGTGTTGCAAGTTTTAAAGAAATAGCTTTGATAGTTTATGAGAAAAGCTGACCTAAACATAAAACTTAACCAAGAAATCTGATATTTTCTAAGTCCAGAAGGGGCCATAATTCTTGCAAAAAGCAGGATGGAGTTATGTTTCTTGCTGTACAGGGTCGACACCGATCAAGTAACGACAATAACTCATTTTTTCCCCAAAAAATCAGATGAGCTAAAAAGGGGAATAATTTTGTAAAATTGCTAAACAGGGTTATGGAACCTGTAAAATGCATATCAGTTCATGAAAGTGGACAATGGTGTTAAGTTTCAATCCATTCCCATTAGTGGGTACTGAGATACCAGCTTACATACAAAAACTTAACCAAAAACTGCCAAGTCAAAAAGGCATAATTTTGTAAAAATGCAAAGTGGAGTTATGGAACCTGTGCACTGAATGTCAGATCATGACAGTGAACAAGTGTGTGAAGTTTCAATCTGAATCCATTTCCATTAGTGGGTACTGAGATACCAGTCAAAAAAGGGGCATTATTTGATTTGCAATGCGATGTCGATGTAAAAACAACGAACTTGACTGCGCAATGTACCGAGATAAATGCAAATGTCTCTATCTAGGAACACAGTGAGGCACCACATTGGTTCTATTCTATAATGGGAAAAACATAACTCTGTCTAGTGGTATTTTTGTCACTGACCACTCCAAGGTGTTGCCCCATTGTTTATTTCATTCTTTTTTTATAAGTTCAGAAATCGGCCTGTGCTGACCATTGGTGGTATGTTTGGATTGGTGATTCTTTTTTTGATTATTGGATCAAATGCACTATGAACTAATGAATGAATTTGTCCTTATTCAAGGACAGTTGCAAGAAACTATCACATATATACATAAACACACTAACACAAAGTTCCAGACTATCACAAAATACGCCCATCTTCAAACTTGGCCTAATGCTTAATTTGGCCGAGATATTATGTCCACAAACATTGTCAGAAAGTTTGGTGAAGATCGGATGATAACTGACTGAAAGAGCGAACATGCTGTGGACGCTGCCCGCCCACCACAGGTGTTCACGTAATACACCATACTTTCTGACGGGCGTATAAAAAGGAAAAGTGCTTTTACTCGCACCAGAATTGGTGGCATTAACATGTCAGAGGGCAATGTTTCAAAACCAGGTGCATGATTGAGCAAAGATTAAGGTCAGTGACAAATACAATAAAGAAAACAACACTTAAAATTTTAATACAAAGACTGCCTTGGTTTTGAGTGCCTTGGTTGTGAGCGTACATACAGAGTCGAAAATGAGCCAACTGGTGTTATTTTGTCATTGACCATTGATCAACTAACTGATGTTACAGCAGTGTTTATGCCAAAATTGTTAGAAGACACTGAAAGCTAACTAACAAGGATCTTGTCAACTATAATATCTCGTGCGAGTGTGATGGAGCAAATAAAACATGGAGAACGTTGTCAAGTACAACATCAAAATTTGTATTAATGCTAGGGTTCTTAATACCATAAAATAAATTGTAACATTATTGTTAACATGCTGGTGTTGATCTTTTCAGTATTCTGTCTTAAACCACAACTTGATCTTTAATGTTTAATGTCTATTTCACTGTCACACTTGAACATCCTTTAATGTTACATTCAGTAAGTGTTAAGGTCAATAATGAACCATCAAATTTGCACTTGATCTTAATATTTTTAATGCCTTTTTCACTTTCACAACTGAACATTCTCTAATGTCATGTTCAGTAAGTTTAATAAATTATCTTTATCTTTGTATTTTTCCAGCTTCCCAGTCGACCCAACGTAGCATTCAGTCTGCGATCAATTATTACTAACAGGAATATATCATTGATAAGTTATTTCTCTGATCTTTTTTTCTGACCAGAGAGAAACAATGCTCGGAATCTGTGCCATTTTGTGGAAAATTCAACACTTGACGCGCACTGGTATCCTCGGCCCTTCCATTGGCTGCCAGAAAACGGCGAGAAACTTGGTTTGATCAGTGCATTTAGTCTTCATGCCATGTCGACAGTCAATGACTTCGTGAAAAAATTCCATGGAAAGCAGCTTCAAGCAAGGGACACAACTGAAAAAATGCAAGAAAATTGATACATGATTAACAAACAGGGCTGGTTAGATTTTGATTCAAAATATTAGTCTGTGGCCCACATTATATGGGAAATATATATATATATATATATAATGTTTTGATTTTACCGTAAAGGCTTTTGTGTTCATAATCCTTTCCTCATACGTTCAGTATATACTAAGTCTTCTAAAATGCCAAAATACAACCCTAAAAGTCAATCGACCGTTAGCTAAATCACCTGTTAAAAGTTTCAAACATCTGGGCCCAAATGGTTACTCAATTTTCAAATAAAAGTATAAGCATGTTTGTTGTTTTCTGTTTAAAAGTATTTATAAATATTATTGCATGACTTAACATACACTGCCAGTTCATAGTTCATGCCCTGGTATGACCAGTCCATAATCCATATTCAACAATTGTTTACTGGGTTAATATGTCCAAATATTCTAAAACAAAACTGAAAATTAATTCCTGGTGTCATGTAATGAATCACTTCTTGAATGGCTCTGTCCTTTGCATCTCAGGCAATAGATTTGACTATTGATTTGCAAGTCATTTAGTCAGTGTATAATAGCTGTTACAAAATTGTTTCATATGTCTAAATACAATCTAAAATTATTAATTTAGGCAGGTATAAAACAACAGCTGTCAGAGGACAGCAGCACTCGACTATTCAACAGCCTTGTTAATTTAATTAATGTTAAATTTGAAAAGGGGGCAGAGTTTTGTAACAAGAGGGCCATGATGGCCCTGTATCACTCAGCTGAGTACCATTGCTCAAAATGATATGATAAAGTTTTGCCATAGAGCACATAGGCATACACATTAGATATCATCAGGATAAACATTTTCTTGTAACAATCCCTTTTGACCTATGACTCACGTACTAGTCAGGGCCAATTTCCATACCAAGTTAGAGGGTCCTAGGCTCAAATGCTGCATTTTTGATTTTTGTACTAACATGACTATTCCTTAAATTTTGAACATTTAAGGGGCCATAACTCTGGAACCCATGATGGAAACTGGCCAGTTCAAGAAAGGAACCAAGATCTTGTGGTGATACAAGTTGTGTGCACGTTTGGTTAAAATCAAATCATAAACAAGAGCTCGTCGAACACAAAATGCCCCCCTTGATGCATTCAGTAATTGCACAAGGAATAGAAATTATATGCTCACTGTAAACAAAAGTTCTACCAGTCTGGTTTAATCTGACCTTGACCTTTAACCTATCAACCTAACAAGAGATCACAGAGTGATCTTGGTGCCATCCACTGAGCCATTTTTGAATGTTCCAAATTTCAAAACTAGCTCAAGGTCAAAATCAAGGTCAAATTTCATTTCGGTACAAAACAATGTGTATGTGATCCAAATTTGGAAGCTGTGAAAGTAGGTCACTAGATCAATTTCAAGGTCAAAGTTCATTTCGGTAGACAGAACTATGCATGTGCTTCAAATCTGGAGGCTGTTGCTTGAGAAATGTGAAAGTTGGTAATAGGTAAAAATCAATGTCAAATTGCAATTCAGAACACAGAAATATGCATGCTGTCCAAAATTGAAGCCTGTAGCTTGAGAAATGTGAAAGTAGGTCACTAGGTCAATCTCAAGATCAAAGTTCATTTCAGTACACACAAATATGCATGTGGTTCAAATTTGAAGGCTGTAGCTTGAGAAATGTGAAAGTAGGTCACTACCAAGGTCAAAGTTTTTTTCAGTACATAAACCTATGCAGGTGGTCCAAATTTGAAGGCTGTAGCTACAGAAATGTGAAAGTAGGTCATTAGGTCAAGATCAAGGTCAACTCATGTCAAGGTTCATCTTGCCATTCCAAACTATACATGTGGTCCAAATTTGAATGATGTAGGTTATGGACATGAAGATTTTAAGTTTTTCCCTATATAAGTCTATATGAACTATGTGACCCCTGGGGCAGGGCCATATTTGACCCTACAGGAATAATTTGAACAAACTTGGTAGAGAACCACTAGATGATGCTACATTACAAAATATCAAAGCCATAGTCTTTGTGGTTTGGACAAGAAGATTTTCAAAGTTTTTCCCTATATAAGTCTACGTAAACCTTGGACCCCCAGGGGGGAGCCATATTTGACCCTAGGGGAATAATTTGAACAATCTTAGTAGAGAACCACTAGATGATGTCATATACAAAATATCAAAGCCCTAGGAACCTGTGGTTTTGGACAAGAGGTTTTTCAAAGTTTTTTCCTATATATGGAGAAGAAGATCAGAAACCGTTCAACTGTTCCTGGCCAATGTGACCTTGACCTCTGACCTAATGACCTCAAAAATCAATAGGGGTCACCTGCTGGTCATGGTCAACCTTTTGTGACCCTAGGCCTAAGCATTCTTGAGTTATCATCCGGAAACCGTTCAACTGTTCAGGGTCAAAGTGACCTTGACCTTTAACATACTGACCTCATAATCAATAGGGGTCATCTGTTGGTCATGACCAACCTCCCTATCAACTTTCATGATCAAGTGTTCTTGAGTTATCATCCGGAAACTGTTTTACTATTCAGGGTCACTGTGACCTTGACCTTTGACCTACTGATCACAAAATCAATAGGGGTCATCTGCTGGTGATGACCAACCTCCCTATTAACTTTCATGACCCTAGGCCCAAGTGTTCTTTAGTTATCATCCGGAAACGGATTGGTCTACATTCCGGCCGACCGACCGACATCTGCAAAACAATATACTCTTCGAAGGGGGGCATAATAAAGCTGCTTTTATGCAGACAAGGTCAAAACAGCTACTTTTGGCCCTTTCAGGGGCCATAACTCTCGAAACCATAATGGGATCTGGCCAGTTTAAGAAAGGAACCGAGATCTTATGGTGACAAGTTTTGTGCAGGTTTGATTAAATTCAAATCATAAATGAAGCTGCTATTGTGCAGACAAGGTCAAAATAGCTAATTCTGGCCCTTTCAAGGGCCATAACTCTGGGACCAATAATGGAATCTGGCCAGTTCAAGAAAGGAATCAAGATCTTATGGTGACACAATTTGTATGCAAGTTTGGTTTTAATAAAATCATAAATGAAGCTGCTATTGTGCAGACAAGGTCAAAATAGCTAATTCTGGCTCTTTCAAGGGCCATAACTCTGGGACCAATAATGGAATTTGGCCAGTTCAAGAAAGGAACCAAGATCTTATGGTGATACAAGTTGTGTGCACGTTTGGTAAAAATCAAATCTTAATTAAAGCTGCTATTGTGCAGACAAGGTCAAAAGGCAGACGGTCCACTATATCAGGTCAGTGGGCCAACAGCCAAAGAGCCATTTTTTAAGGGGCCATAAATGACCAACAATGGCCCTGAATCACCTGCTGGTCAACCAAAATGGCCCCTTAGGCCCTGCGAGTCATTTACTGCAATACTGTATACTGTTGAAGCCCAAATGACAGGAACAACAAAGGGAAGAAATTCAAAAAAAAAAATTCTAGGTCCAAAAAAAATCCTTACAAGGTACAGGTATGTCAAAATATACCTACAAGTTGGAGGTACCATTCATGGTGTACCACAGAAAAGTGGTCTCGGTTTTTCTCTACGGCCAATAATAAAAAAGTTTTAAAATAAGCTATTTATAGTAACATTAAAGGGAAATAATTCCAACAAGAGGACCATGATGGTCCTGAATCGCTCACCTATCCCCACATGACCCAGTGTTGAACTGAGTATGACGTCGTTATTTCTATTATTTGACAAAGTGACCTAGTTTTTCAGCACATGTGACATAGATATCATCAAGATAAAAAATTCTGACCAATTTTCATGAAGATCCACTGAAAAATATGGCCTCTAGAGAGGTCACAAGGTTTTTCTATTATTTGACGTAATGACCTAGTTTTTGAAGGCACGTGACCCACTTTTAAACTTGACCTAGATATCATCAAGGTGAACATTCTGACCAATTTTCATGAAGATCTCGTGAAAAATATGGCCTCTAGAGAGGTCACAAGGTTTTTCTATTTTTCGGCCTACTGACCTAGTTTTTGACGGCACATGACCCAGTTACGAACCTGACCTAGATATCATCAAGCTGAACAGTCTCACCAATTTTCATGAAGATCCACAGAGAAATATGGCCTCTAGAGAGGTCACAAGGTTTTTCTATTTTTCGGCCTACTGACCTAGTTTTTGACGGCACATGACCCAGTTACGAACCTGACCTAGATATCATCAAGCTGAACAGTCTCACCAATTTTCATGAAGATCCACATGAGAAATATGGCCTCTAGAGAGGTCACAAGGTTTTTCTATTTTTAGACCTACTGACCTAGTTTTTGACCCCACGTTACCCAGTTTCAAACCTGACCTAGATATCATCAAGATGAACCTTCTGACCAATATTCATGAAGATCTCATGAAAAATATGGCCTCTAGAGAGGTCACAAGGTTTTTCTATTTTTAGATCTACTGACCTAGTTTTTAACCCCACGTGACCCAGTTTCGAACTTGATCTAGATATCATCAAGGTTAACATTCTGACCAATTTTCATGAAGATCCATTGAAAAATATGGCCTCTAGAGAGGTCACAAGGTTTTTCTATTTTTAGACCTACTGACCTAGTTTTTGACCGCACATGACCCAGTTTCGAACTTGACCTAGATATCATCAAGGTGAACATTCTGACCAATTTTCATAAAGATCCATTGAGAAATATGGCCTCTAGAGAGGTCACAAGGTTTTTCTATTTTTAGACCTACTGACCTAGTTTTTGATCCCACGTGACCCAGTTTCGAACTTGACCTAGATATCATCAAGGTGAACATTCTGACCAATATTCATGAAGATCTCATGAAAAATATGGCCTCTAGAGAGGTCACAAGGTTTTTCTATTTTTAGACCTACTGACCTAGTTTTTGACCCCACGTTACCCAGTTTCAAACCTGACCTAGATATCATCAAGATGAACCTTCTGACCAATATTCATGAAGATCTCATGAAAAATATGGCCTCTAGAGAGGTCACAAGGTTTTTCTATTTTTAGATCTACTGACCTAGTTTTTAACCCCACGTGACCCAGTTTCGAACTTGATCTAGATATCATCAAGGTTAACATTCTGACCAATTTTCATGAAGATCCATTGAAAAATATGGCCTCTAGAGAGGTCACAAGGTTTTTCTATTTTTAGACCTACTGACCTAGTTTTTGACCGCACATGACCCAGTTTCGAACTTGACCTAGATATCATCAAGGTGAACATTCTGACCAATTTTCATAAAGATCCATTGAGAAATATGGCCTCTAGAGAGGTCACAAGGTTTTTCTATTTTTAGACCTACTGACCTAGTTTTTGATCCCACATGACCCAGTTTCGAACTTGACCTAGATATCATCAAGGTGAACATTCTGACCAATATTCATGAAGATCTCATGAAAAATATGGCCTCTAGAGAGGTCACAAGGTTTTTCTATTTTTAGATCTACTGACCTAGTTTTTACCCCCACGTGACCCAGTTTCGAACTTGACCTAGATATCATCAAGCTGAACATTCTGACCAATTTTCATGAAGATCCATTGAGAAATATGGCCTCTAGAGAGGTCACAAGGTTTTTCTATTTTTAGACCTAATGACCTAGATTTTGACCCCACGTGACCCAGTTTCGAACTTGACCTAGATATCATCAAGGTGAACATTCTGACCAATATTCATGAAGATCTCATGAAAAATATGGCCTCTAGAGAGGTCACAAGGTTTTTCTATTTTTAGACCTACTGACCTAGTTTTTGACCCACGTGACCCAGTTTCGAACTTGACCTAGATATCATCAAGGTGAACATTCTGACCAATTTTCATGAAGATCTTGTGAAATATATAGCCTCTAGAGAGGTCACAAGGTTTTTCTATTTTTAGACCTACTGACCTAGTTTTTGATGGCACGTGACCCAGTTTCGAACTTGACCTAGATATCATCAAGGTGAACATTCTGACCAATTTTCATAAAGATCCCATGAAAAATGTGACCTCTAGAGTGGTCACAAGCAAAAGTTTATGGACGCACGCACGGACGCACGACGGACGCCGCGCGATCACAAAAGCTCACCTTGTCACTTTGTGACAGGTGAGCTAAAAAAAAAAATTTACTGTAAGTGAACAAAAATGGGATCTGCCAAAACAAACAAGAGGACCATGATGGTCCTGAATCGCTCACCTGTCCCAACATGACCCAGTTTTGAACTGAGTATGACGTCGTTTTTTTTCTATTATTTGACATAGTGACCTAGTTTTTGAACTCATGTGACCCAGTTTTGAACCTGACCTAGATATCATAAAGATGAACATTCAGACCAACTTTCATACAGATCCCATGAAAAATATGGCCTCTAGAGAGGTCACAAGGTTTTTTCATTATTTGACCTACTGACCTAGTTATTGATGGCACGTGACCCAGTTTCGAACTTGACCCAGATATCATCAAGGTGAACGTTCTGACCAATTTTCATGAAGATCCATTCAAAAGTATGGCCTCTAGAGAGGTCACAAGGTTTTTCTATTTTTAGACCTAATGAGCTAGTTTTTGACCGTAGCTGACCCAGTTTCAAACTTGACCTAGATATCATCAAGATGAACATTCAGACCAACTTTCATACAGATCCCATGAAAAATATGGCCTCTAGAGAGGTCACAAGGTTTTTCTATTATTTGACCTACTGACCTAGTTTTTGAAGGTACATGACCCAGTTTCAAACTTGACCTAGATATCATCAAGGTGAACATTCTGACCAATTTTCATGAAGATCTTGTGAAAAATATGGCCTCTAGAGAGGTCACAAGGTTTTTCTATTTTTAGACCTACTGACCTAGTTTTTAACCACAGTTGACCCAGTTTCGAACTTGGCCTAGATATCATCAAGATGAACATTCAGACCAATCTTCATACAGATCCCATGAAAAATATGGCCTCTAGAGAGGTCACAAGGTTTTTTTTTATTATTTGACCTACTGACCTAGTTACTGACGGCACATGACCCAGTTTCGAAACTGACCTAGATATCATTAAAGTGAACATTCTGACCAATTTTCCTGAAGATCCATTCAAAAGTATGACCTCTAGAGAGGTCACAAGGTTTTTCTATTTTTAGACCTAATGACCTAGTTTTTGACCGCAGCTGACCCAGTTTCGAACTTGACCTAGATATCATCAAGATAAACATTCAGACCAACTTTCATACAGATCCCATGAAAAATATGGCCTCTAGAGAGGTCACAAGGTTTTTCTATTATTTGACCTGCTGACCTAGTTTTTGAAGGCACGTGACCCAGTTTCGAACTTGACCTAGATATCATCAAGGTAAACATTTTGACCAATTTTCATGAAGATCTTTTGAAAAATATGGCCTCTAGAGAGGTCACAAGGTTTTTCTATTTTTCGACCTACTGACCTAGTTTTTGACCGCACGTGACCCAGTTTCGAACTTGACCTAGATATCATCAAGATAAACATTCTGACCAACTTTCATAAAGATCCCATGAAAAATGTGACCTCTAGAGAGGTCACAAGCAAAAGTTTACGCACGGACGGACGCACGGACGACGGACGCTGCGTGATCACAAAAGCTCACACTGTCACTTTGTGACATGTGAGCTAAAAAAGAGCACTTGCAGCAATGCAGAGCAATATACACAAAGCAGTCATATATGACCTTTGACCCCAAAGTGTGACCTTGACCTTGAAGTGAGTCATTCGAAACATGCGCTCTGCACGTTGTCTCGGTGTAGTGAACATTTGTGCCAAGTTTCCTTGAAATCCTTCAAGCAGGTCGAGTTATAGAGTGGACAGGAAACAATCTGATATGACCTTTGACCTCCTAAGTGTGACCTTGACCCTGAAGCGAGACAATCAAAACATGGGCTCTACACGTCGTCTTGAGGTGGTGAACATTTATGTCAAGTTTCTTTGAAATCCTTCAAGGGGTTCAAGAGTACAAAGCGGACACAAAATAGCAGACGAACGGACAGACGGTATAACATAATACGTCCCTTCGGGCGTATAAAAATATTCCTTTAAAGATATCATTGGGACCTTCATTTTCCTACCAGATGAAAACATTCCAAGTGCTCGCCTGTACAACAAGTCAGGTTTTCAATAGAGGTAAATAAATGAGGAAAATTAATGATTTGAACAGTATCAAAATATTTTTTTTACTTGAAATTCTCACGCAAACAAACAATGCATTTTATCTCCGACAGCAAGTCCAGCTATGAAAAAAACCATGTTCGTGAGCTATCATAGGAGACAATGCACTTCGATGTTGAATTAAGCTGAAAAAAACAGGCATAACTGAGGAAACTTGAACTATCACTGGAGTGATTAACACCACTGATGTGGATTATGATGTTGGACACCAGCTTGAATCAGTATAATATATTTCAAGTAATAGCAGGGAGGGTTCTGCATCTAGTCACACTAAAATACAATGTCACTATGAGCAAGTAGTAGTACAGTAAGTATCAAATGAATATCTTACCTCATGAAGATACTGGACTTCATCATAAAAACTTTAAATCTAATTTCTAAGTTAACAAGAGCCGTCACTAATGGTGACAAATGCCCCCGCAGCACCTTGACCTTTGACCTGGTGACCCCAAAGTCAGTAGGGGTGGTGTACTCAATAAGTACTATCAGCATGTGAAGTTTGAAGGTCCTGGGTGAAGTGGTTCGCATGTAAAGTGCCTTCATGCAAAAAAGTTAACGTTGGCCCCTGTGACCTTGACCTTTGGCCTGGTGACCCCAAAGTCGGCAGGGTTGGTGTACTCATAAAGTACTATCAACATGTAAAGTTTGAAGGTCCTGGGTGAAGTGGTTCGCGAGTAAAGTGCCTTCATGCTAAAAGTTAACGTTGGCCCCTGTGACCTTGACCTTTGACCTGGTGACCCCAAAGTCAGTAGGGGTGGTGTACTCAATAAGTACTATCAGCATGTGAAGTTCGAAGGTCCTAGGTGCAGTGGTTCGCAAGTAAAAGGCCTTCATGCAAAAAGTTAACGTTAGCCCCTGTGACCTTGACCTTTGACCTGGTGACCCCAAAGTCAGTAGGGGTGGTATACTCAGTAAGTACTATCAGCATGGTTAAGTCTGAAGGTCCTGGGTGCAGTGGTTTGCGAGTAAAGTGCCTTCATGCAAAAAGTTAACGTTGTGAAGAATGAACGAACGAACGGACAGTTGAAAACTAATATGCCTCCCTTCGGGGGCATAAAAAGGTGCATAATTCTGATGATACTGCAGGTGGAGTTACATAGCCTAACATACTATTGAACATTACCAGTACTAACCAGTACAGCATGTTTTAATTGAATATTAATTAATGAAGAAAATATTGGAAAACAAAGCCTTGACTAACACGGATGCATAAGGCCAGGGCAAGTCTAACAGCCCTCCTTATTCTTTGAATAGTCAAGCTAAAAACACAGTAGATTTCTGTAGAACTTACATGCATTAGCCGATATTTTATCCATCAGTTTGGTCTTGGTTTGCAGGAATGAATCTTGGAACAGGGGCATCTGTATTATGTTGACTATGACCTCCATGAACCCTACAACAGATCTGTAATTCAATATATGTACACAAATTTAATGATTTAAACAATTAATATTGTTTTATTTCCTCAAGGTGTGCAATTCCATTTTTAAGTTCATGCAAGCTCTTGGGATCCATTGTGTTTGATAGTTTTTTTTTAACTGTTTCACTTAATTTTCTCACATATATTTTTTGTATATATAATATTATACAGTAAACCTCGCTTATAAGGAACAGCTAGGGACCTCTAAAATTATTCCTTATAACCGAGGTTCCTTATCCGTATAGCGAACTAGTTCCTTGTAACCAAGGTTTGTATAACGAACACAATTTGTATAACGAACACTATCTGACTGACGTTTCATAAGGGCTATGTGTTCACACTCCACCCGACCTTGAATCTTTATGTGAGGAAGTTGCTTTTCTAGTACCGGTCCTATCCTGGAAAGATCGTAAGGTAAATTGCCTGCATGTATATGACTGAAAGAGTGTTGAAACGCGGCGTTAACCCTAAACCAAGCCAAAATGTTCCTTAGTAATGATGACCGTAATTTATGTTTATTTTTTGTCGTCATTTCTACCTTTTTAGAGAGTGCTACATGATGACTATAAGATATGTTGCAGTTACTCCCCTTACCTTGCTCGACTGCATGTTATATGAATAATCATCAATACTAATATAAAATAAATGTTCAATTTTTTATTACAAAAATGTTAAATTAGACTACCCATTAAAAATTAAAATTAGGGTATTTATGACATACAGTGTATTACGACTAAACAACGGCGTCATACATACGGATTAAAGTATAAATTATACCTAAACTTTTGCTATTGTCCATTTTAGCACCTGCTATAATTTTTACAATTGGAAATTTGGTAAACTGGACTGTTTGCCATTATTAATCACGTGTAATCAGCACATTTATTTAGGATTTTCGTTCACTATAATTGTTAACATGAAATACCCAATACATGTAGCTGTCGAACATAATCTTGAGTAAATATAGTCTACTATCGTTTAGTATTTGGTTATTTGATGATACTATATATTTTCTTTTTATCCTATCTGTGAATAAACAAACTAAAGATCACAGAAATGAAATAAGTCGTGTTTATTCATGTACATGAAAGCGACTTCATGTGCATGAAAGCGCGTGATAATGCTCTGACGTCATCAGTGATTCTCAGGTTTATTTCCTGTTTTCAATAATTTTTATTCTTTATGTCTGTTCGCTATAACCGAGGGGTTTTTCATTGCATTTCGTACTCTGGGCCTGGAAAAAGTGTTCCTTATAACCGAGTTCCCTATAACAGAGGATTTTTACATTAAATAAAAAAAGAATTAGATCGGGGAATTGAAAACTGTCCCTTATAACCGAGTGTTCCTTATAAGTGAGGTTTACTGTATATATATAACATTTTCAATGTGTAATATAACTTCCCCATCTGAAGCTAATCCTGGCAAATAACTACAGTCATGTAGCTTGGCAAAGCTGCAATGTAGCTTTCAAATTGAATATGTAATTAAGAAAATCCTATCCTCACTGGCGAAACTAATGTACAGATAACTCACTGGAAGAATGAGGATGTCAAGGTTTTCAATAAGGTATGTTCTTGTTAGCGTTCTGACACCTAGGCCAAGGACATGATGATTCTCAGGACAAAAGACTTTAGTGATGGCAGACATCAGAACAAACAAACTTGTAAATTCCATTTGTTGATTTAAACCAAATAAGAGGGGCATAAAATGTCAATCAGCCAACCTGCCTAGCCATTTGCGACTTTTGTCTTTTTTCAGCACTCAATCCTTAAAGAGATTCTATTTCTGCAATGTGTAACTTAAACATTCATGTTACCTGAATTGTAGTGTTGACTGTACAGATGTGGTTCAATGAACTCCAGAAAGTTCCAGCTGGAAGTTATTCAATGCTAACTCTGTCCCACATTTCCAGCAGCTACTGGTAGTTAAGCGTCTGAGCTAGCTGATCTGATGTTGCTTAACTTTATTCATCAGTAATTTTTGCCAGTCTCTCCAAACACTGTCTGCGCCAAAACTAAATGAAATGTATGCAGAAAGTGAAAGCATGTCAAGAACTACCATGACTAATGTGTTTGCAGGAGTTCTGGTTTATGCACACTGCAGTTCCTTAACCCTTACCCTGCTAAATTTCTATATAAAACTTTCATCTTTCAATCTGGACAGTACCATTAACTGTTAAAAGGGGTGCTGACCAAAAGCTACTGACTCAATGACGAACAGTGCTGGTCATGACCAGACTTCATGGATGTGCAGGCTGACCCGAGGATCTGCGGTGGTTGCAAAGGCAGGATCAATAGTGTCCAGCATCGTAATTCAAGGATTAACTCGGTTCTCAAACACACAATGTCATGTGAAATTTAATTATTTTCAAAAGTTTCAGGCATAATTTCTACAGGGAATATCTTTATTAAGTAAGCAAAGTTGAGATATGGTTCATGTACACTGCACTTAATCTTATTGTCATCTTTTAGTGTGTGAAATTTTAACAAGTTCTGTTTGAGCGGCCACAATGACTATGCTGTAGCTGCTGCATTTTTTGTTATAAAACACGTTAGTTAAATTCTGTTATCAATGATGGGGTTTCTCTTATACACTAGTGGAAAAAAGAAACTATGCATGGGTATAATATGCTGTAACTTACGAGGTATATAAGAAATCGCAAAAAAAAAATTCAACAGGGTTTTATCTGACCTTTATTTAACACCAGCTCAGTTGATATGGTTAATGCATCAGAAAATGACCGAGAGGGATACACAGCTTACAAGTTTCAAGTTTTAATTTATAAAATTGAGCGATACATGAACGTTTTACACATGCAGTTTCTTTTTTCCGCTAATATACTTATCACAGCTTTGAACATCCAATTAAAAATAACAGTACATGTATTAATAAATCCACTGATTTTATTACCTCCCTTTATGGTTCTGTCTGTATGAAAGATATGCTTTTTTTACTACACAATTATGTATTATTTTCTATTTTGACAGCCGTTTGTTTTTAACCTAGAATTAAAAGCCTGATGGACCTAATTATTTGTTTTAGAGTCATACTCTAGGGTAGTGTTGTAAATAATGGGAAGTAACAAAAGCTGTCCGTAAGACAGCGCGCTCAACTTTTCTCAGTGCTTGACTCTGAATTAGAGCTCTGCCAGTAAAAAGAAATCCAAGTTAATAAGGGACATAACTCAAAAGCATTGATAGTAACAGAGATATTTGACTTTATCAAAAACTTTAACCAGAAATTCTAAGTTAACAAGAGCTCGTCGAACACGAAATGCCCCCCTTGATGCATTCAGTAATTGCACAAGGAACAGAAATTATATGCTCACTGTAAACAAAAGTTCTACCATTCTGGTTTAATCTGACCTTGACCTTTAACCTATTAACCTAACAAGAGATTACAGAGTGATCTTCACTGAGCCATTTTTGAATGTTCCATTTTTCAAGACTAGCTCAAGGTCAAATTTCATTTCGGTACAAAACAATGTGTATGTGGTCCAAATTTGAAAACTGGCTTGAGAAATGTGAAAGCAGGTCACTAGATCAATTTCAAGGCCAAAGTTCATTTCAGTACACAAAACTATGCTTGTGGTTCAAATTTGTAGGCTGTAGCTTGAGCAGGGTTTTTTCTAGCTAATTTGGGAACACAGCCTATACCCCCAAAATTGGGAATTTTGACGCGTAAATGTTTCAAATTGGGAAATATTTAGTCCCATAGGATATAGTAAAGATGTGTTTAAGCACTTTCTCATACACTTGTTTCACATTGTACAACCTCTTTTAACATACTTCCATTACAAAACTGTCCATAATTTGGTCAATGTTTGTGCAATTTTGATGAAATTTTTTTCAGAATGTAGATTGGGAATTTTTGCACTCATTTTGGGAAAAATACATACTTTTTGGCATTGGGAATATAGCCGAATAACGGCTATAAAAACAGCCGAAAAAAAACCCTGTTGAGAAATGTGAAAGTAGGTCACTAGGTCAAAATCAAGGTCAAATTTAAGTTTCTAAGTTTTTCCCTATATAAGTCTATATGAACCATATGACCCCTGGGGCGGGGCCACATTTGACCCTAGAGGGATAATTTGAACAAACTTGGTAGAGAACCACTAAATGATGCTACATTACAAAACATCAAAGCCATAGTCTTTGTGGTTTGGACAAGAATATTTTCCCTATATAAGTCTATGTAAACCATGTGACCCCAAGGGCGGAGCCATATTTGACCCTAGGGGAATAATTTGAATAATCTTAGTAGAGGACTACTAGATGATGTCATATACAAACTAGAGATGCTTTTGAGAAAAGCGCATGTCTCCCACAACTACCCCTATGTAAAATGTCTAGTTTCTTCAGATGGTTTAGACGAGTGGATCCAATTATATGGTCTGGATGAGTGGATCCAATCAGTAATTCAAGGGCCATAAAACAAAAGTGCTTGGGTGGATTTGGCTAGTTATCCAACTTGGCTAAGGTCTTATGGCCAAGCACGTTTTGTTCAAGTTTAGTGAAGATCGGATGAGAGATGTTGGATTTAGAGAGCGGACAAGAGTTAAACTGCCAATTTTTCGATAATTCAAGGGCCGTAACTCCAAAATGCCTGGACCGATTTGGCTAGTTATCAAACTTGGCCGAGGTCTCATGGTCAAACACATTTTGTTCAAGTTTGGTGAAGATCGGATGAGAAATGTTTGAATTAGAGTGCGGACAAGAGTAAAAAGGCCTAGGCCCTGTGGTTTTGGACAAGTGGTTTTTCAAAGTTTTTTCCTATATAAGTCTATATAAACCATGTGACCCCCAGGGTGGGGCCATATTTGGCCCAAGGGAAATAATCTGAACAATCTTGGTAGAGGACCACTAGATTTTGCTACATACCAAATATCAAAGCCCTAGGCCCTATGGTTTTGGACAAGATCAGAAACCGTTTAACTGTTCCAGGCCAATGTGACCCTGACCTTTGACCTAATGACCTCAAAATCAATAGGGGTCATCTGCTGGTCATGGCCAACCTAACTATCTATTTTCCTGACACTAGGCCCAAGTGTTCTTGAGTTATTGCCTGGAAACCATTTTACTGTTCCTGGTCACTGTGGCCTTGACCTTTGAGATACTGACCTTAAAATCAATAGGGGTCATCTGCTGGTCATGACCAACCTCCCTATCAACTTTCGTGACCCTAGGCCTAAGCATTCTTGAGATCATCCAGAAACCGTTCTAATGTTCAGGGTCACTGTGACCTTGACCTTTAACATACTGACCTTAAAATCAATAGGGGTCATCTGCTGGTCATTACCGACCTCCCTATCAACTTTCATGATCCTAGGCCCAAGTGTTCTTGTGTTATCATCTGGAAACCGTTTTACTATTTAAGGTCACTGTGACCTTGACCTTTGACATACAGACCTCAAAATCAATACTGCTGGTGATGACCAACCTCCCTATCAACTTTCATGATCCTAGGCCCCAGCGTTCTCGAGTTATCATCCGGAAACGGATTGGTCTACATTCCGACCGACCGACCGACATCTGCAAAACAATATACCCCTTCTTCGAAGCGGGGCATAATTTTGTCAAACTTCAAATCAGAGTTATGGGAATTGTGTCTCCTGGTGAAGACTGATAGTAAATAACTATTTTGAGTTTCAAGTCAAAAGCTTCAATAGTAACAGAGATATTGGACTTTATCAAAAATTTTAACAAACAAGAGCTGTCTCCATAGGATGACACATGCCCCCAATGGCACTTTGAATGAATAGTTATAGCCGATGTTCGAGTTTAGGACCTTTGACCTACGGAGCTGGGTCTTGCATGCGACACGTCGTCTTACTCTGTCACACATTCATGCATAGTTATTTTAAAATCCATGAATGAATGACAAAGATATGGACCGGACATGCCCATCAATGCACTATCATGAAAAATGACCTTGACCTTTGAGCTACGGACCTGGGTCTTGCGTGTGACACGTCGTCTTATTGTGGTACACATTCATGCCAAGTTATTTAAAACCCAAATCCATCGTGACAAAGATATGAACCGGACACGCCCATCAATGCATATTTTTTAAAACATCAAGTGTGACCTTGACCTTTGAGCTACGAACCTGGGTCTTGCGCACAACAAGTCGTCTTACTGTGGTACACATTCATGCCAAGTTATTTGAAAATCCATCCATCGATGACAAAGATATGGGCCGGACACGCCCATCAATGCACTATCCTTTAACGTCTAAGTGTGACCTTGACCTTTGAGCTACGGACCTGGGTCTTGCACGCGACACGTCGTCTTACTGTGGTACACATTCATCCCAATTATTTGAAAATCCATCCACCCGATGGACAAAGATATGGACCGGACACCCCATCAATGCACTATCCTTTAAACGCTAAGTGTGACCTTGACCTTGAGCTACGGACCTGGGTCTTGCACGGGGACAAGTCGTCTTACTGTGGTACACATTCATGCCAAGTTATTTGAAAATCCATCCATCGATGACAAAGATATGGACCGGACACGCCCATCAATGCACCATCCTTTAATGTCTAAGTGTGACCTTGACCTTTGAGCTACGGACCTGGGTCTTGCGCGCGACACGTCGTCTTACTGTGGTACACATTCATGCCAAGTTATTTGAAAATCCATCCATCGATGACAAAGATATGGACCGGACACGAAAATTGCGGACAGACTGACAGACCGACAGACGGTTCAAAAACTATATGCCTCCCTTCGGGGGCATAAAAATTCTAAGTTAAAAGGGGCATAACTCTGTCAAAATTCAAATCAGAGTTATGGGGATTGATTCTCCTGGAGTAGACTTTGATGGTAAATAAGTATTTTAAGTTTAAAAGTCAATAGCTTTGATAGTAACAAAGATATTGGACTTTATCAAAAAACTTTAACCAAAAATTCTAAGTTAAAAAGGGGCATAATTCTGTCAAAATTCAAACCAGAGTTATGGGGATTGTTTCTCCTGGTGTAGACTTTGATAGTAAATAACTATTTTAAGTTTCAAGTCAATAGCTTTGATAGTAACAGAGATATTTGACTTGATCAAAAACTTTAACCAACGGCGACGCCGGGGCGAGTACAATAGCTCTACTTTTTTCTTCAAAAAGTCGGGCTAAAAAGTAAGCAATGTTAAGATTTTCATGAAACCTCAAACATCTTATAATTTATAAAGCATGTACTCAAATTCTATACTTATAATCAATTAGGATCTAAAGTGCAGCTTATGTGCTTAAATATTTTCTTCTGAAAAGCATTTGTTGATAAATTGTTTCTTATTACTAGCATCTGTCTTGAATATATTTATCTTCATACAGTTACCAGCTGAGAAAATAAGAAATAAGGCTTAATTTCTATCCATTCAACTGTTTCGCTGAAGAAATTTCTATCCATTTAACTGTTTTGCTGAAGAAAATTTAGAAACCTGCAGATTTATTCTACTTTTTTTTTTTTTTAATTATTATTATGACAACGATATCTAATATTTTAGTGAAAATTCCGAGAACAAATATTCATAACCTTAAAGAGAATATACTTACGAACAGAAGACACCGGCAGTAGAGGTCTAGAAGATTGAAGGCAGGGAACATACAGAAGGACTTGCACTGTGTTTGGCTCCCTCAATGTCCCTACTAAAGGACTGGCACTATTTCACATTTCCATGGGAATACACCGTCTCTGACTCCCAAGCTTGTAATAAGAGAAAAGCCAAAACAGGAAAAACTGAACTTGAAATTATTTTATGTTAAAAAGGTTACTTATTAATTAATAAGGCAAGAATTTAATACTGCAGAAGTGAGCTACATGAAAAACAAATCTGACAATATGGCCTGTCCTGGTAACAGAAGGCAAACATTCAAAGGAAATCTGAAAGAGAGAAAATCCTGCCTGTTCCTGGCAGGCCTTGAACCTGAAAGAAATAAAATCCTGCCCCAAAGTATGTTCCGTCCAAGTAAAACATGCATTAAGACCTGGGCAGGGTATGGTCCTGAAATAAAGAAGAAATCCTTGCAATCCTGATTTCCGTCTCTCTCAACAAAGGAACAACTATCATCAACAACCGCCGGCGAGAACTGAAGACCAGTTTTCCCCATTAACCTTTCCCATCTTGCGGGACATATTGACCACGGGTCCTCGAAGGTTACGCAAGTAGTCTTGATCAACAGTTAAGGGATCTGCCAGGCCTTGAAATCTGAAAAAAATATTCTGCCATCTCTGTATGCTCAGCTGTCTTAGGCAGATTTTGAACCTGAAAAAAAAAAGAAATCCTGCTACCACATAGAGGTGGTCCCAGGCAGGTCTTGACAATGAAAGAAAAAACTGCCGACTGCATGTATGGACGGGAAAATACAGTCATTGTCATTGGCAGGCTGTGACCTGAAAAAATAAAATCCTTCACAATCCCGATTCCCATCTCTCAAAACACAAAGGAACAACCTTCATCTAACACTGCGGCGCAGAAATTGTAGACCAGTCACTCCCACACCTTTTCATCTTGCGGATATTAGACAAACCCGAAATTATCCTCGATGGAAACGATGATAAATCTCGATCAATGTTAAGGGATCTGTCAGGCCTTGGCAGCTGAAACAAAAAGCAACTCTGCCAATCTTTTGAAGCAGCATCTTTCCCCACCGTCTGGAAGATTGGCAGGAAAACAAAACAAAACAAAACAAAAAAGAGGGTCCTGAAGGCCCTGTATTGCTCACCTGATCTAGTTTTTACTCTAGGTAACCTTGTGCCTTATTTGGCCTAGATTTCATAGAGACAAACAATTTGACCACCTCTTATGTAAAACAGGTAGATCATTAATCAAGTTTTTCAATGAATTGACCTAGTGACATAGTTTTTGACCTCAGGTACGCCACTTCTGAACATGACCTAGATTCCATACAGACCCACAAAATTTTATGAAGATCAGATTGGAAAAGTAACCGTTACAGTTTTTTACAAAGTTTTTCTATGATTTGAATATATGACCTAGTTTTTTTTTCCCAAAGTGACCCAATTACAAATTTATCCTAGATTTTTAACAGAGAAACATTCCAACCAAGTCTATGGAGATAAGGTAGAAAATGTAACAATTGGAGTGTAAATGTTATTCTATATATGACCTTATGACAAAGATTTTAACCTAGAAAAACCAAGTTTTGACCTTACCTATATTTAACGAGACAATTATTCTGACAAGTTTTAAAAGATCATGTAGTAAATGTGTCTTTGCTATGATTTGACCAGTTGACCTAGATTTGACCTCAGGCAACCCAGTTTAAATCTTATCCTCATTTCTTATAAAGAAAGTCATTTTGACATAGTTTCATAAAGTGTGGCCTCTAGAGAGTACCATGTATAATAACGGTATTTGACTTACATCCTTGAATCGAGTAACAACCATAGGTCCCAACACTTAGGAACGAAAAATATGCCTGAGAACTACATGCCAAAAATTAGGGACAAAAAAATAATTATTTTTTCCCAGATTTTAAGGGTGTCCCAAGATTTGAGGGTGTCCCAAGACTTAGGTAAAATACGGTACTTTTTATCCAAGATGACCCATTAACAAACTTGTCCGAGATCTGACCAAGTTTCATAAAGACTGAGCTAAAGTATTCTCAGTCAAATTCTTTATGATGCAGACATACACACAGGTAAGATACAGATGACAGACATATGGTAATCACCCTAACTCACCTCTAAAGATGGAAAAAATCCATATCCTAGGCAACGCATAATTTAATGCAATATCAAGATGCATATAAATATTTTAAACTGAAACACCAAAATTATTCAAAAAAACTTTACACTATTTAAATAAATTTTATTTACAAAAATGACAATGGTCCACAATAGTGCTAGATTGCTTGCCTAGTTTTACTATATTAAAAACTAGAGTGTAACCAAGATTTATTCTGTGATCCAACTTTTGACCGCAAATGTTCGTTTGAACATTCCTCTCACCTAAATAGGTTATAAGTGGTATTAAATATACCTGGTTGAAATTTAAACACAGATGAACTTAAATTTATTTCACACCATTCCAAAATGTTTTTTATTCCGTTAACCTAGAAATTTGGCCTCCTGCCTTGTAAGACCCAGAATTGACCTTGTGACCTACTTTTAACATATATTGCCAAGTTTCCTATATTGGACCATAATTTATTGAATAGGGGTAGAAAATACCTCTTTACAGTGTTAACATTGTTTTTTCTATGATTTTCCAAACCTCATGCCCTACTTTTTACCCACAAAAGACCAAACTGTATATAAGATAGTAAAGGCTCCTGTGGTTCGTGCTAACAAGGATTTTTTACGATCTGACCCTAGTGACCTATTTATGACTGATGACAAGTTCATACATTTTTAGATAAAGGAATATAGTAAACAATATAAATATTGACAATTTTATGCTAAATCCTTGGCTGAACCTTGTGTTTTTGAACAACGCATTTCACTACTGAACTTTTACTAATTATCTTCTATTCTCCAATTACAACTACCTATGATTTTGTTTTTCCATTTCATCAAATTTTGCCCCTAGGATTAAATATTCAAGAAAATTGAAATCAACCTTGCATTCATCAACACATTACCTGGCCACTTAAACATTTATACACAGTATATCACTTTTAGAACCCTCTGTATTTAACAAAATTATCCTTATACAGACATTGCAAATGATTTTCCAGATAACAATTAATTTCAGTAAATTTTATTCATAAAAAAAAACATTTTTGATAAACAATGCCAAAGTTTAAAAAGTATAATAATTCAGTTACAGTGCAAGAACCCACATTAATAATACAAACTGTCAGAAAGACCTTTTGTAAGTATTACCCACACAAATTTTGATACAGCCTATTGGCATGCCTTAGCAATCTTATTAATTTTTTTCTGTTGACCTTGTAACCTGGAAACCCTTGTCAGTACTTATCTAAAGATCCGTGTTTGAACTAAATGCACACATAAACCAAATATATTCCTTTCAACAGACTGACTCTCTACCTTAAATTTACTTTATAACACCAGCCCTCGAGTATATACCAATACTAAGAAATAGCAACTCAACACTCACTCCTTTGTCAAACAATGCTAGAACACGAAAGTAACCAAACAAATTTACCACTCAAATTATTCTGATTTTTTTACAATTCTCTACTACCAGAGATGTTAAAATTTGCATTTTTGACTTAAATCAAGGTCATTACTCGGAAACGCTTTTCACTTTCATATTATATAAACATGACCTACATATTCAGTAGTTGAGATCAAAGAACAAAAACTTTACTAAATAAATAAAGACAACCAGTACAATTGGAAATTTTGACTAATTCAAGGGCATTACTCTGTAGATGCTGGTCTTAATTAACTTAAATTATGATATTGACCTTTACTCTGAGATTATTGGCAGTTGCAAAATATTCCTGTAGCAGTGTTTCTGAGATCAAAGAACAAATACCCATTATCCAGGCATACATCATTAGTTTTAGCAATTTTGACTAATTCAAGGGCATGACCTGGTGAAACAGTTATGAAACCTTGACCTAGATTAATAAAACAGTGTAGTCGAGATCAAAGGAAAGTAAAAACTGAGGCTGACGACAGTCTTTATTTTAAATTTGACAGTAAAGGACAGTACCTTTGAGAAAAGGTCCAAAAAGGGCTACTTGTCAAATTAGTCTAGATTGTTACAGGGATACAAACTAACAAATTTGGTAGTTAAAATCAATGTAAAGAAACTCCCTTGTTCCGGACTAGAATGTAAAGTAAACCAAAAAGATTTTTTCAAATATTAATTTTTGAAAACAATATATTGCAGAGCTAAATCTTGAAAGTTTAAATTACTTTAGAAAGGATTCTATCAACAGCAAAAACTCAAAACATGCTGAATGTTTTGAATTTATTTCTGGCCATTTAAAGTGAAATTGCTTCTGCATAATTCCCATATTTTCCATATGATGAACCAGTTTTCTATTTTTAAATATTTTTGTAATTAAAAGTTGCTAAATATTAAAGACTGAAAGACTAAGGTCAAGAAGAATAATAGCTACATGAAAAGCTAGCAGGCTGTATATACAACCAAAACAATTTTCCAACTTTAGCTAGCTTGATGGAAGAAATATACAACCTGTAGCACACAGGAGCGCTACTTTAGATTTAATGTATAGCCTAGTAAAAGGAGATGTTTTTTGCGAATGTAATAACTGCCCAAAAGACCTATAGGATATTGAATATATAGGCTATAGCTTTAAGAAGCAAAGAATGTAAAAGTGCTCCCGAGAAGAAACATGGGCTTTGGCTTGGCTGTAATGCAACTATCTTTCTGGTAGCAGCTTTGGCTACTTTGATGGATGACTATACAACCCGCAAGTACAGTGAGAGCTAGATATAATTTAGGCCCTAATGGCAGTAGGGGATAGTAACTAAGACAGGTGATGTGATAAATAGAAGGAAGAAATATATACCCTAGTACAACATGGTGGACACCATGGGGATAGCTAGTTAGAGAAATAATGGAAGAGACAGTTAGTAGGAAGATATTAACCCTAGACATCATGGGGACACGCATGGGGATAGCTAGTTAGGGCGGATAGATGGATGTGGTAGTTTAGAACTGAAGAAATATATACCCTAGTAGCATCATGGGGACACCATGGGATAGCTAAGCTAGGCTTAGGTGGAATGGGATAGAAGATATACCCTAGTAGCATCATGGGTACACCATGGACAGCTATCTACGGCTAGGTGGGTGTGGATAGTTAGAATGAAGATATATAGACCCTGAAAGTAGCATCATGGAGGAACACCATGGATAGTAGTGAGAGATCTATAGGTGGATGTAATAGAAATTACCTGAGCAGCATAGGAAAGTGAAAGCTGGAATGGGATAAACTAGCTGAATGAAGATACAAGCACAGCAAATAGCTGTATTGAAAGAAATTTAAAGCAATAAAAGTAAAATAAAGAGAACTGATCTAATCTTTCAGTCTTTTTTATAAATATGGAGCTTTTTTAAATACAACTTTCATTCAATAAATCATATGCTGAACTAATTTCATACGGATTGTTTAAGACAAGAGTCACGAAATATGGTAAACATAAAAGGAAACAATACTTATAGATCTGCTTAAGCCTGAGCTTAGGGTGCACAAGCAGTATGGCACATTTCATAACTCTCAAAACAAGCAATTCAAAAGATCTTCTACAGTTTTTTTTTTAATTAAATTTTGAAGCATATTCATTTTTTAAAAGACAAAAAAAGTGTGCAGTATGAAAATGCTCATTGACCTTTAGTGTAGTAAAGATTCTAACACTGCACTAAAATGCTTACTCCCAAATCATAATATCCTCTTAAGCATATAATTATTTTAAACTAAATTCAATCCACCAATGTAAAACCTGTTTGTGGATTTTTTTCACCACATACAGCTTCATTAAACTTGTGTTACCTACTATATATGTAACATTTCTATGTGAATATATAAAGAGATATGCAGTTTCCGTTTATTTGAAAATATTAAATCATACTTGAAATACTGCCAATTTGACCTTCACCACGAAACTTGAACCACAAAATATACTAAATGGACTGGACATGATGAAAGTTGCATGATGAAAAGCATATTGCTAAGTTTATATAGGTCTTTTTCTGTGTTAAAGATATATATATGGAATGACAGGAAAACCTGAACCTTGATCTCAAATATGACCTTGACGACTGACCCAAACATGACTGATAAGTCATCTTAGTTGGTAAAAACATATGCCAACTTCTATAAAACCTTTAAACAGGTAAAAAGATAAAAGTTTTGCTTGATCTCAATCATACAACCTTGACCTAGAACTTGACAAGAATTCAAGTGGCCTCCATATCATAAAAAAAATATGTACTAAGTCAATACTAGAAATTTATTAAACTCGATCATTTTATTTTTTTAGCACAAAGTAAGGAACGGATGGTATTTATTCAAAGGTCACAAATTAAACCACATCAATAATATTGCCAAATGTTTTTTCAAATACTGAAATTCTGTCCAAATTTATTCCACATGTATGCAGCATCGGGCTCTTCCACAGAATTTGTAAAAGTCTATATAATGTATATATGTATAGTGACATTTTTAGAAAATTAAGACCTAATGTTTTTATTTTTTCTTTAAGCTACAATTTGCTAACAGCATTATATGTTTCCAAATGATCTTCTCAAAGATTTTGAATACAAACACTTTTCTTCCTGACTGCAAAGACAGTAAATCTCTATCAAAACTTTTTATCTTCAATTGTAAATGACTGGAATCGGTTTATAAAATAGATGCTTGAAATTTCAGAAAGAACAACTTAAAGAAGGTATCTTTTTAACCAATTGTTTCTTAAAGTAGTTCCCCAAGATAGATTTCATGACCTACAAGTTTAAAATCTGCAATGTCTGTAAAAGTTTATAACACTGAACAAGGCAGTCTGAAGACAGCTAAACCCCCCACCAATGCTATGGATAGTGAAAGGGTAAACCTTTGACCTACAGCTGTGACCCTGACCTTGAACTGACATGGCTGACTCATGAATTCTGCACAACGTCTTGATGAGGTGATCACTTGACCCAATTTTCATGAAAATCCTTCAAGCAGTTTGGGAGATACAGAGCTCAAACCTTTGACCTTGAGTTGTGCCCTTTGACCTTGAGTGACATGGCTACTTATGAGTTCTTGATGGGGTGATCATTTGACCCAAGTTTGATGAAAATCCTTCAAGGGGTTTAGAAGAAAACAGAGTGGATACAAAATGGAAGGTTCAAACCTTTGACCTTGAGCTGACAAGGCTGACTCATGGGTTCTGCACATCATCTTGATGAGGCGATCATTTGACCCAAGCTTGATGAAAATCCTTCAAGGGGTTTAGAAGATATAGAACGGACACAAAATGGAAGGCTCAAACCTTTGACCTTCAGTTGTGACCTTGACCTTGAGCTAGCATGGCTGACTCATAAGTTCTGCACATTGCCTTGATGAGGTGATCATTTTGACCCAAGTTTGATGAAAATCCTTCAAGGGGTTTAGAAGATATAGAACGGACACAAAATGAAAGGTTCAAACCTGACTTTGAGTTGTGACCTTGACCTTGAGCTGACAAGGCTGACTCATGGGTTCTGCACATCGTCTTGATGAGGTGATCATTTGACCCAAGTTTCAAAAAAATCCTTCAAGGGGTTTTGGAGATATGGAGCAGACACAAAAGTGTTACGGACAGACGGACGGACGGAGCCCATTCCTTTAACTCCCAACCACTTGTGGCAGGGGTTAAAAATAAAGTAAGCTCCTAAATTGAGCATTAACAAAAAAGTATATATACCATATCTCCATATTGCGCCCCTATATATATGTGTGTGTAACACTTAAAAATCCTAAAATATATACTAATATTGCTTTGAGTTTCTGAATAAATAACAGAATGTATAGGGTGGATAGGTCAGAAATTGAATAAATACATGATCCATTTGTATGTGGCAAACAGGGCTGGAAGTCTAATGAGAAATGGACTATACCTCAATGCTGAAATACACAAGTTCAATATTAGTGAGTAGCCACTATTTCTTTAGTCCTACCATATTCCAAACAGCGAAGTTTTACAAATTTGTTTGACAAATATGCTGTATTCTGATATTAACCAGTAGCAAGCAATTATAGTGAGCTACAAAGTATTTTCAAAAGATGACCAACACTGACTAAATATGGGAGAAAAGTAACCTTTGTTGAATTGTGGGACAAAATCAGCTGACTTGTAACATAAACAACATTCCCTAAAAATGAAGGCCAAGGCTTAGTGTCTTTTAATACAGCCAGTCACCCTGTTTCCCTTATCAAAAACTTTTTCAGTATTTTTGAAAGATGACCTATACCCTTACCTTTTGAAATTTTAATGGCATTTTTGTCAAAAGAGTTAACCACCTAAAACTGAAAACACCAATATACACATGTTACTTTACAATTTCTCCATATCTTTTTTTAAGTACCCTGTGACCTGACTCCAGTATTTGTTAATACAAACTGTTTAAGTTTGCTTATACACACAAAGTTTGGTGACAAGATTTTGTTTTAATAACTGTTACAGTGACCTTGACCTTGAGCACAAAAGCCCCAAATACATCCCAAGCTAGATTATGGTATATATTATATGCAACTCCAATTGGTCAGAATAGGTCATTCCAAATAATCTTACTGACCAGAAGTTTTTTTCCAGTTTTTAGTAACAGTGACCTTGGCCCTGGTGGCCCTTTTAAACTGCAATTCAACACCAATTTTGACCTTGATTCCTAAAGTCTTACATACTATATTATAAAGCTAGGTCCCCATAATATTATAAACTAAATGCTATACATTCCTCTTTGTGACAATATGTCAATACAAACAAAAGTTTACTAGGAAAGCAACACAGACCTGAACCAAATGGCCTCAACTAGCTACACACCAGGTTTGGTGACACTATGTCAGTCTGGACATAAATTATTAACCAGCAGCCCCAATTGGTGCCATTAGCCCCATTCTATAACCAAATCATAAACGGAAACCTGTTACTGGCCAAAATCTCTTGTTATTAAAGAAAGCTTAGTCTAAATTTATTTAAGTTTACTACACACACAAGTTGGTGACAAAAGTATCAATTTGACCTACAATACAGACTGAGCCGGCTTGTCAGCCCACTTTACTACATTGTTTGTTACTTTAAGTACCCCCATGTGGTCACCAGGATTTTCAGAATTGCAACATGGAAAGTGATAATGATTCACTAAAATCCATTGCATATTAAACCTGATTTTATTATATGATGAATCTTGACAAAGTGCTGTCATGTGTGACCTAATATTTGAGGAACAGACCAGACTCTCAACACATTTCATTATTAATATTTTTTAAGTTTCAGTATTGCTACGGAGACACAATAAAAGTACTAAAACTTAAATGAATGTGTATAATACATGTGCCCTTGTCTGTGACCTTGAGATTTGATTACAGACCAGACTATCCTACACAACATAACATCATGCTGAACATTTCATTTGAATTACTTATGTACTAAAAGTAGACTTATGAAAATACATGAAAATGATTGAAATTTAATGGTACATTATACTCAATTTGACTTGGAACTTTAGTGCATGCAGGGTGTGTGCAGGGATGCTGAACAATGCAGGAGAACAGTGCATGGGAAGGATGCAAAGGAAGGATGAACAAAGTCCCATGTCAAAATTGTAGTATAAAGTACCTTAAAAGATTCTAGAACCTTAAAAATGATAATGTTACCAGCAGATGTATGTTATGCAAAAAGTCTGCCCTCCACATTTTACCAAGTTGCATTAATTTTGAACTTTCTAGAAAATGATTAGCTAAATTTGTCTGCCCAAAATATGTTAGAAAGTGTAACCAATTTGGAAAATATCATTATTAAGATGGAAAGATATTAAAATGCCAAAATGACTGCTTTTTAGAGAAAACTGGTCGAGAGCCTGATGATCCATCCAAATTTAGACAATGGCTTTTGGAAAGACACTAACTGGTTCAATGGTTTTCCTAATTAACCTTTTAGAGGATACTGGTTCAAATATATTGTTATTTGTAAACCAAAATTGACCATTGGGAGGATACAGGTTTAGACCTGACCTGGTTTTCCAAGGATACCATAAACCATGTTGACTATTGAGAGGATACTGGTTCAGACCAGACAATGGTTTTCCTATTAACCTTTTAGAGGATTCCAGTTCAAAAATATTGCAAACCATGTTGACTATTGAGAGGATACTGGTGCAGCCCAGTCATTGGTTTTCCCAATTAACCTTTTAGAGGATTCCAGTTCAAATATAATGTAAACCATGTTGACAAGTATACTATTGAGAGGATACTGGTTCAGACCTGGCACTGGTTTTCCTATTAACCTTTTAGAGATACCAGTTCAAATATATTGTAAACCAAGTTTACTATTGAGAAGATACTGGTTCAGACCTGGGACTGGTTTTCCTATTAACCATTTAGAGATACCAGTTCAAATATATTGTAAACCAAGTTTACTATTGAGAAGATACTGGTTCAGACCTGACACTGATTTTCCTATTAACCTTTTAGAGATACCAGTTCAAATATATTGTAAACCATATTGACTAATGAGAGCATACTGGTTCAGATCTGACATTGGTTTTTCCAATTAACCTTTTAGAGGATGATAGCTGGTTCTAATCTATTGAAATCCAAGTTGACTACGAGAGGATACTGGATCAGACCTGACATGGTTTTCCCAATTAACCAGTTCAAATATATTGTAATCCAAGTTGACTATTGTGAGAATACTGATTCAGACCTGGCACTGGTTTTCCCAATTGACCTTTTAGAGGATACTGTTTCAGTTTCATTTTAAACCAAGTTGATTATTGAGAGATAACTGGTTCAGACCTGACATTTCCTAATTAACCTGTTAGAGGATACTAACTGGATCAGTTTTATTGTAAACCAAATTGTAACTATTGAGAGATTACTGGTTCAGACCAGACATTGATTTTCCCAATTAACCTTTTAGACGATACTGGTTCAGTTTTATTGTAAACCAAATTGACTATTGGGAGATTACTTGTTCAGACCTGACAGTGTTTTCCCAATTAACCTTTTAGAGGATACTGGTTCAGATCTAATGTAAACCAAGAAAATGTCTATTGAGAGGCTGTTGGTTCACGTACAGCATTGACATGTTTTTCCCAAATTAATGTTTTAGAGGATACTGGTTCAGATCAATTGCAAATCAAGACAATGACTTTTGACAGAGTATTGGTTTTAGAGCATAGGCCTACTGGTTCATTTCTCTGGCAAATCAAGATGTTGCATTTTATTTTTCAGGTAACTGATTAAGTCCTGACCCAAACAAACAAAATTACTCGACTTCAACAAATTTCATCATATAATCAGGATCAAAATAAACAAGGCAGTCTGAAAGACAGCTAAATCCCCAGCCACTATAATGGATATTGAAAGGGTAAACCATTGACCTTAAGCAGTGACCTTGACCTTGAACTGATATGGCTGACTCATGAATTCATTCTGCACAACGTCTTGATGAGGTGATCATTTGACCCAAGTTTCATGAAAATCCTTCAAGGGGTTTAGGAGATACAGAGCTCAAACTTTTGACTTTGAGTTGTGACCTTGACCTTGAGTTGACATCGATGACACATGAGCTCTTGATGAGGTGATCATCCTTCAAGGGGTTTAGGAGATACAGAGTGGACACAAAATGGAAGGCTCAAACCTTTTACCCTAAACTGTGACCTTGACATTGAGCCAGCATGGCTGACTCGTAAGTTCTGCACATCATTTTGATAAGGTGATCATTTGACCAGAGTTTTATAAAATTCCTTCAAGGGGTTTAGGAAATATAGACAGACAGACAGACAGACAGACACCGAGGCGATAACATAATACGTCCCTGTGGGCGTATAAAAAAAGAATCAAGATCTTATGGTGATACAAGTTGTGTGCAAGTTTGGTTAAAATCAAATAAATGAAGCTGCTATTGTGCAGACAAGGTCAAATTAGCTAATTTTGGCCCTTTCAGGGGTCATAACTCTGGAACCCATTATGGGATCTGGTCGGTTCAAGAATGGAACCAAGATCTTTTGGTGACACAAGTTTTGTGCAAGTCTGATTAAATTCAAATCATAAATGAAGCTGCTATTGTGCAGACAAGGTCAAAATAGCTAATTCCAGCCCTATCAGGGGCCATAACTCTGGAACCCATTATGGGATCTGGCCAGTTCAAGAAAGAAATCAAGATCCTATGGTGACACACGTTTTGTGCAAGTTTTGTTAAAATCAAATCATAAATGAAACCACTATCGTGCAGACAAGGTCAAAATAGCTAATTTTGAACCCTTCAGGGCCCGTAACTCTGGAACCCATAAAGGAATCTTGCCAGTTCCAGAAAGGAACCAAGATCTTATGGTGATACAAGTTGAGTGCAAGTTTGGTAAAAATCAAATCATAAACTAGAAAATGCTTTTGTAAAAAAGCGCATGTCTCCCCCAATGCAAAGTCCTATAGGCAAGAAGTCAATAGGGGTCAGGAGCGAAAGTCAAAGAGACACTGATGGTTGGCTGCAATAGGGATCATCTACTTGGCATGTCCAGTCATCCCGCTAAATTTCAACACTCTTGGCCTAGTGGTTCTCAAATCACTGTTCAGGCTCCTGTGACCTTGACCTTTGATCAAGTGACCTCAAAATAAATAGGGGTCATCTACTCTGCATGTCCAATCATCCTATTAAAGTTTCAACATTGTAGGTCAAGTGGTTCTCAAGTTATTTCCAAAAAATGATTTTACATGAACAGGCCACTGTGACCTTGACCTTTAATAGACTGAACCTAAAATCAATACGGGTCATCTACTCTGCATGTTCAATCATCCTATGAAGTTTCAACATTCTGGGTCAAGAGGTTCTCAAGTTATTGATTGGAAATGGTTTTCCATGTTCAGGCCCCTGTGGCCTTGACCTTTAACAGAGTGACCCTAAAATCGTTAGGGGTCATCTACTCTGCATGACCAATTATCCTATGAAGTTTCATCATTCTGGGTCAAGTGGTTCTCAAGTTACTGACCGGAAATGGTTTTCAATGTTCAGGCCCCTGTGACCTTGACCTTTCACAGAGTGACCCCAAAATCGTTAGGGGTCATCTACTCTGCATGACCAATCATCCTATTAAGTTTCAACATTCTGGGTCAAGTGGTTCTCAAGTTACTGACCGGAAATGGTTTTCAATGTTCAGGCCCCTGTGACCTTGACCTTTAATGGAGTGACCCCAAAATCGATAGGGGTCATCTACTTTGCATGTACAATCATCCTATGAAGTTTCAACATTCTGGGTCAAGTGGTTCTCTAGTTATTGATCGGAAATGGTTTTCCATGTTCAGGCCCCTGTGACCTTGACCTTTGACGGAGTGACCCCAAAATCAATAGGGGTCATCTAATCTTCATTACCAATCATCCTATGAAGTTTCAACATTCTGGGTCAAGTGGTTCTCTAGTTATTGATCGGAAATGGTTTTCAATGTTCAGGCCCCTGTGACCTTGACCTTTGACGGAGTGACCCCAAAAACTATAGGGGTCGTCTACTCCAGCAGCCCTACAACCCTATGAAGTTTGAAGGTTCTAGGTCAAATGGTTCTCCAGTTATTGCTCGGAAATGAAGTGTGACGTACGTACGGACGGAAGGAAGGATGGATGGACGGACGGACGGACGGACGGACAGGGCAAAAACAATATGTCTCCAGGGGGAGACATAATAAAGCTGCTATTGTGCAGACAACATCAAAATAGCTTATTTTGGGCCTTTCAGGGGTCATAACTCTGGAACCCATAATGGAATCTGGCCAGTTGCAGAAAGGAACCAAGATCTTATGGTGATACAAGTTGTGTGCAAGTTTGGTAAAAATCAAATCATAAATAAAGCTGCTATTGTGTAGACAAGCTCAAAATAGCTAATTTTGGCCCTTTCATGGGGCATAACTCTGGAACCCATAATGGGATCTGGCCAGTTCAAGAAAGGAACCTAGATCTTATGGTGATACAAGTTGTGTGCAAGTTTGGTTAAAATAAAATCATAAATGAAACCACTATCGTGCAGACAAGGAATTGTTGACGGTCGCATGCACACACGGATGCACGGACTGACGACGGACGAAGGGTGATCACAAAAGCTCACCTTGTCACTATGTGACAGGTGAGCTAAAAATGGGCATAATTCTGTCAAAATTCAAATCAGAGTTATGGGGATTGTTTCTCCTGGTGTAGACTTTGATAGTAAATAACTATTTTAAGTTTCAAGTCAATAGCTTTGATAGTAACTGAGATATCTGACTTGATCAAAAACTTTAACCAACGGTGACGGCGACTCCGGGGCGAGTACAATAGCTCTACGTTTTCTTCGAAAAGTCGGGCTAAAAAGTAAGCAATGTTAGATTTTCATGAAACCTCAAACATCTTATAATTTATAAAGCATGTACTCATTCTATACTTATAATCAAGTAG